>NW_028176034.1:0-207500 GCF_949987555.1 Borostomias antarcticus
GAGAACACTTCTGAGGAGAACACTTCTGAGCAGAACACTTCTGAGCAGAACACTTCTGAGGAGAACACTTCTCTTCTGAGCAGAACACTTCTGAGCAGAACACTTCTGAGGAGAACACTTCTCTTCTGAGGAGAACACTTCTGAGGAGAACACTTCTGAGCAGAACACTTCTGAGGAGAATACTTCTGAGCAGAACACTTCTCTTCTGAGCAGAACACTTCTGAGCAGAACACTTCTGAGGAGAACACTTCTGAGGAGAACACTTCTCTTCTGAGCAGAACACTTCTGAGCAGAACACTTCTGAGGAGAACACTTCTCTTCTGAGCAGAACACTTCTGAGGAGAACACTTCTGAGGAGAACACTTCTGAGCAGAACACTTCTCTTCTGAGGAGAACACTTCTCTTCTGAGGAGAACACTTCTGAGGAGAACACTTCTCTTCTGAGGAGAACACTTCTGAGGAGAACACTTCTGAGCAGAACACTTCTGAGGAGAACACTTCTGAGGAGAACACTTCTCTTCTGAGGAGAACACTTCTGAGGAGAACACTTCTGAGCAGAACACTTCTGAGGAGAACACTTCTCTTCTGAGGAGAACACTTCTGAGGAGAACACTTCTCTTCTGAGGAGAACACTTCTGAGGAGAACACTTCTGAGCAGAACACTTCTGAGGAGAACACTTCTGAGGAGAACACTTCTGAGCAGAACACTTCTGAGGAGAACACTTCTCTTCTGAGGAGAACACTTCTGAGGAGAACACTTCTCTTCTGAGCAGAACACTTCTGAGGAGAACACTTCTGAGGAGAACACTTCTCTTCTGAGGAGAACACTTCTGAGGAGAACACTTCTGAGCAGAACACTTCTGAGGAGAACACTTCTGAGGAGAACACTTCTCTTCTGAGGAGAACACTTCTGAGGAGAACACTTCTGAGCAGAACACTTCTGAGGAGAACACTTCTGAGCAGAACACTTCTGAGGAGAACACTTCTCTTCTGAGCAGAACACTTCTGAGCAGAACACTTCTGAGGAGAACACTTCTCTTCTGAGGAGAACACTTCTGAGGAGAACACTTCTGAGGAGAACACTTCTGAGCAGAACAGAAGATTAGAGATTCATGCTCTACAACATCAGGAGGATTCGCCCTTTCCTCACTAATGAAACGGCGCAGGTACTCATCCAGGCCCTGGTCATCTCCCGCCTGGACTACTGCAACTCCCTCCTCGCGGGGGCACCGGCGTCAACCAGTAAACCTCTGGAACTTGTCCAGAAAGCTGCTGCTCGCCTGGTGTTCAACCACCCCAAATTCTTCCACACAACTTCCCTCCTCCGTTCCCTACACTGGCTCCCTGTAGCGGCTCGCATCCAGTTTAAAACTCTGGCGCTAACCTACAGGGCAATGAAAGGAACAGCCCCCTCCTACCTCCAGGCCATGGTCAAACCCTACATCCCCTCCCGACCACTACGCTCTGCTACCTCAGGGCGACTGGTTGCCCCGTCACTCCGAGGCACCTGCGGTCGATCGACACGGTCACGGCTCTTCTCTGTCCTGGCCCCGCAGTGGTGGAATGAGCTGCCCACTGATGTCAGGACAGCAGAGTCGCTGCCCATCTTTCGTCGCAGGCTCAAAACTCATCTCTTCAAGAAGTACTACAACAATCCTCCCACCTAAGCACTTTTTATATTATATTGCACTGTACTTTAGATTGTGATTCTTGCACTTTGCCTTCAGCACTAGACTATGCTCTTAGTCACTTGTTTGTTTTAGAAAGAAGATGCACTTGTGAGTTCTGGCAAGTAGTAGTACATTGGCTCTTCCTACGTTAAATGCAATTATTGTTAGTCGCTTTGGATAAAAGCGTCTGCTAAATGACTGTAATGTAATGTAATGTAACACTTCTGAGGAGAATACTTCTGAGCAGAACACTTCTCTTCTGAGCAGAACACTTCTGAGCAGAACACTTCTGAGGAGGACACTTCTGAGGAGAACACTTCTCTTCTGAGCAGAACACTTCTGAGCAGAACACTTCTGAGGAGAACACTTCTCTTCTGAGCAGAACACTTCTGAGGAGAACACTTCTGAGGAGAACACTTCTGAGCAGAACACCTCTCTTCTGAGGAGAACACTTCTGAGGAGAACACTTCTCTTCTGAGGAGAACACTTCTGAGGAGAACACTTCTGAGCAGAACACTTCTGAGGAGAACACTTCTGAGGAGAACACTTCTGAGGAGAACACTTCTCTTCTGAGGAGAACACTTCTCTTCTGAGGAGAACACTTCTGAGGAGAACACTTCTGAGGAGAACACTTCTGAGCAGAACACTTCTGAGGAGAACGCTTCTCTTCTGAGGAGAACACTTCTGAGCAGAACACTTCTGAGGAGAACACTTCTGAGGAGAACACTTCTGAGCAGAACACTTCTGAGGAGAACACTTCTGAGGAGAACACTTCTCTTCTGAGGAGAACACTTCTGAGGAGAACACTTCAATTCTGAGGAGAACAGTTCTGAGGAGAACAGTTCTGAGGAGAACACTTCGGAGCAGAACACTTCTGAGGAGAACACTTCTGAGGAGAACACTTCTCTTCTGAGAGAACACTTCTGAGGAGAACACTTCTGAGGAGAACACTTCTGAGCAGAACACTTCTGAGGAGAACACTTCTCTTCTGAGGAGAACACTTCTCTGAGCAGAACACTTCTGAGGAGAATACTTCTGAGCAGAACACTTCTCTTCTGAGCAGAACACTTCTGAGCAGAACACTTCTGAGGAGAACACTTCTGAGGAGAACACTTCTCTTCTGAGCAGAACACTTCTGAGGAGAACACTTCTGAGGAGAACACTTCTGAGGAGAACACTTCTGAGCAGAACACTTCTCTTTTGAGGAGAACACTTCTGAGGAGAACACTTCTGAGGAGAACACTTCTCTTCTGAGGAGAACACTTCTGAGGAGAACACTTCTCTTCTGAGGAGAACACTTCTGAGGAGAACACTTCTGAGCAGAACACTTCTGAGGAGAACACTTCTGAGGAGAACACTTCTGAGCAGAACACTTCTGAGGAGAACACTTCTCTTCTGAGGAGCCATTTTCCTTTTGTTTGTTCATGAAATGTATCCGAGTCCCTCAAAGAGATGAATAGTCATGATTTCAAAGGAACCTGAAGATCTACAGTATCATCCCAGAAAGACACTTCTCTCAGCCATCAGTACACTCGCTATCAACCAAAACACCCCTCCCTTGATCTCCACCAGCGAAGAATCAGACATCGTTGTCGCTTTGTGTGTGTGTGTGTGTGTGTGTGTGTGTGTGATAGAGAGACAGTATCTAGAGACCTGTACAAACATGAGCATTTTTCCATCTGGTTTAGTCTGGGTCTAGTGTATGAGATAGTAGATATAAAGGCCCCAGCTACACGCACACACACACATCCACACACACATCCACACATCCACACACACATCCACATCCACACACACACACACACATACACACACACACACACATCCACACACACATACACACATCCACACACACATACACACATCCACACACACACACACACACACATACATACACACACACACACACATCCACGCACACATACACATACACACACACACATCCACACACACACACACACACACACACACACACTGGTGTGCCTGCATCTTTCCTCTTGTCGTTCTGCTCTCTGGACATGAATGGCTGTTATCTGGAGAACCATCTAGGAACCACCCTAACGCCTTCACACACACACACACACACACACACACACACACACACACACACACACACACACACACACACACACACACAGGCAAACAGACACACATATGCACACACCCCACTGTAACTACCCATCAATCGGCCAGCTCCACAACAATCAAATCAGCCAATCAAATTTGTCACTGGCGCGACCACGCCGCCCCGCTATCAGATGACGAGTGGAGGACCAGGAAGTAACCGCAGCGTTGGGAGATGTGTTGGGTCCTGATAGGAGGAGGACCAGGAAGTAACCGCAGCGTGGGGAGATGTGTTGGGTCCTGATAGGAGGAGGACCAGGAAGTAACCGCAGCGTGGGGAGATGTGTTGGGTCCTGATAGGAGGAGGACCAGGAAGTAACCGCAGCGTGGGGAGATGTGTTGGGTCCTGATAGGAGGAGGACCAGGAAGTAACCGCAGCGTGGGGAGATGTGTTGGGTCCTGATAGGAGGAGGACCAGGAAGTAACCGCAGCGTGTGGAGATGTGTTGGGTCCTGATAGGAGGAGGACCAGGAAGAAGGAAGAGGAAATTTGAATTAATATTGGCTAATAATTATAATTAACTATTATTAATAAACTTCATTAATACATCCATGGTGAAACGGCACGTTTGTTGGTTAAGAGCTCCCCCTGCTGGCTATTCAGGTTCTAACAGGCTGCAATTGGCTTACCCATCCTAGTCAGAGCACTCTCCGCCGACCCCTTTGTGTACATGCGGGCCTCGGAGCTGCCGGCATGTTCATCTAAATTATCGCCTAAAATTATCAAGTGGAAGCTAGTGCTCCCACTCGGAGCTGCCTGTGTGTTTGTTTTGGGGGGTATTGCTGCATTCTTCTGGTATTCCACTATGCGTCGGCTAGTGGGAGCCGGGGAATTACACTAGCTTCGTCTCTGTGGCGCTCCGTGGTGATCGTGGACCGAAACATCTCCGAAGGGCCATCCAGCGGTCCCTCCGGTCACCATGGAGGCAAAGACACTAGGCTGTATCTCCTTGGGACTCCACGAATCGCTGACCCGTGGAGGCCAGGGACTATAATGTACAGCAGTCCTCCTGTGGCGCTCTTTGACGGTCTTAGTGGGCTGAGTTACCTCCGAGCGTCTTCCCGATCGCGGCCCACTCTGAGTGGAGGCAGGGGGCTAGATGCCGTTCCCTATCTATCCCCTATCGATCTATCTATCTATCTATCTATCTATCTATCTATCTATCTATCTATCTATCTATCTATCTATCTATCTATCTATCTATCTATCTATCTATCTATCTATCTATCTATCTATCCTATCTATCTAATCCTTCTCATCAGGGTGGTAGGGTAGGGTCTAGACCAGGGGTCGGCAACCTTTACAATCAAAAGAGCAATTTTTGGGCAAAAAATTTATAACAAATCTGACTGGAGCCGCAAAACATTTGAGCCTTATAATAAAGGCAGTATTACTGTAACACTACAGTAGATATTTTTCTATAGGCCTGGTGGTATGCATCCGGATGGGGGTGACCATTAAGGGAGAGGGAGGTCTGGGAGTCATCCCCCAGGTCTGGTAGTCATCCCCCAGGTCTGGGAGTCATCCCCCAGGTCTGGGAGTCATCCCCCAGGTCTGGGAGTCATCCCCCAGGTCTGGTAGTCATCCCCGAGGTCTGGGAGTCATCCCCCAGGTCTGGGAGTCATCCCCCAGGTCTGGTAGTCATCCCCCAGGTCTGGTAGTCATCCCCGAGGTCTGGGAGTCATCCCCCAGGTCTGGGAGTCATCCCCCAGGTCTGGTAGTCATCCCCGAGGTCTGGGAGTCATCCCCCAGGTCTGGGAGTCATCCCCCAGGGCTGGGAGTCATCCCCGAGGTCTGGGAGTCATCCCCCAGGTCTGGGAGTCATCCCCCAGGTCTGGTAGTCATCCCCCAGGTCTGGTAGTCATCCCCCAGGTCTGGTAGTCATCCCCCAGGTCTGGTAGTCATCCCCCAGGTCTGGTAGTCATCCCCCAGGTCTGGGAGTCATCACCGAGGTCTGGTAGTCATCCCCCAGGTCTGGGAGTCATCCCCCAGGTCTGGTAGTCATCCCCCAGGTCTGGTAGTCATCCCCCAGGTCTGGTAGTCATCCCCCAGGTCTGGTAGTCATCCCCCAGGTCTGGTAGTCATCCCCCAGGTCTGGGAGTCATCCCCCAGGTCTGGTAGTCATCCCCCAGGTCTGGGAGTCATCCCCCAGGTCTGGTAGTCATCCCCCAGGTCTGGTAGTCATCCCCCAGGTCTGGTAGTCATCCCCCAGGTCTGGTAGTCATCCCCCAGGTCTGGTAGTCATCCCCCAGGTCTGGGAGTCACATTCGGCTCCAAAGCCACAGGTTGCAGACCCCTACACAAGTTCACACAACAAAGGATCTACTTTAACAATCAAGGATCTACTTTAACAATCAAGGATCTACTTTAACAATCAAGGATTTACTTTAACAATCAAGGATCTACTTTAACAATCAAGGATTTACTTTAACAATCAAGGATCTACTTTAACAATGATGATGTTGTTTCCATTCGCCAGTCCTCAGTTCCAACACTGACACCAACTAATGAGGGCTTGCATGGCACTCACACACACACACACACGCATGCACGCACACACACACACACACACACACACACACACACACACACACACACACACACACACTAAGGGGCATTGAGGTGCACTTAAGCTGTAATGACCCCTAAGCCCAATAGGAGGTGCTACATATCCTCCTGCCCACCCCTTATGCCCCAGCCACAGTGCACACTTGTTCTGCTCCTGTGATCAGAATCACCTCACCTAGCAACAGATGACATGGTAAGAACAACTCTCACATAAAATCTGCCATTGGCTGATGAGAGATTAGTGAAGTGAAAGTGGAGTTGTGGGACTTTCCAGACCTCATGTCTTTCAGTGGAGGGGAAGCTGGAGGTAAACACCCTGCTGTAGCAGCACTGACCGGCCCTGAGATGAGGAACAGGACAGACCACAGAACATGGAACAGACCTCTGTCATATCATCACACAGTACAGAAACTCACACCATGGTCCAGGTTGAAGAATAGAGAAATGAACATTTATAAATCTAAATATCAGTCATTTTGAAGAGATACAGACAAATACAGCCAAGTTGTTTTTATTTAAATTCAACTCTCTTTCTGGACATGTTCAATGTTATTCATTCACTCAGGGGGTGGTTGGGTTTCTAAGTACAGTAGTGTTTGACCAGGTACGCATATTACCATCAGATGAAGAGTTTCCTGCACCTGAAGGCTGTTGTTATGCAGATGACTGTTTTAAACTGACTGTACAAATGACTGTAATATAAACTATAACTAGCCTACAGCTGGTTGGCTGATAAAGAAGGTTGGACACATGGTCAGAATTTAAAGACTTCCTGTAGGTTAGAGGATAGGTACTTTGCCACAGTCATTGTTGTTTTCAGGGGGGGAAACATTAGACATAATTCATCAAATAATTCAGAGAAAAAGACTTAAAGGTGCGATAGGTAGTTTGCTTTTGGCTTTATTTGGTAAGATTGTCATAATATCCTTTCAGCTATCAGTAACAGAAGTGCTCTGAGAATAAACTTGGATCTCCGTGTTTACCGCTGCCTCTGTATTTTGGATTCAAAGAATGCACCGCGCCCGAATGTATTGACCAATCAGGGTCTCTATCTGGTCACACCTACCAGTCATGTTTGGAGGGAGGGATTACATCATGATTGACAGGAGGAAGGGGCGTTTTTAAAAAAAAATGATTACCAATCCGAGGCCTTGTTGACATCAAACTACCTACCCCACCTTTAAGGATTTTTGGTTGAGCTCCACAAGTCATTTTTTCTGGGAAGGCGCGTCCTACTCTCCAATTGTCAAATAAAGATGTTTGCTTGCTGTATCATTTGATTGATTTATGATTGACCGTTTGAATGATACAGCCACATCATTTGATTGATTTATGATTGATTGTTTGAATGATACAGCCACATCATTTGATTGATTTATGACTGATTGTTTGAATGACTGCTGTGAGGCGACAGTACTAGGTACTGCACCACCTGTTTGAATGATTGACTGTTTTGAATGAGGCAGGGGTATCATGTGATTGATTTATGATTGACTGAATGATACGGGTGTATCATTGTGTTCTGTGTAACGTGTAGGCTGACCTTTGATGCCCTCAGTACAGGTCCTAGCTAACCAAACACACGGAAATGATATCTTATATACTGTAACACTGTACACTGACACACGCACGCAGACACATATCTTCTGGTAGCTCCAGAATACATGTTCATGATCAGCTTCCATACGCCCACATACCCTCCAGAATAGCTGTTGTATAGATAGAAGCCTTCCTCTAAACTTTGTTGCTCTAAAAAATCTGAAGATATTCTTCTGTCTTAAGTCGCTCCATAGTTTTATGGTTTCAATATTTAGGGACTTCTCCAGACTGGTTTGTCTGGACAGCCTGGTTTCTGTGAAACAGGATCAGTGAGATTCTCACCCCAACAGTTGATGTAAGTGGATAGGAACGTAGCCATAATCTTTCTTTGCTGTTGTTTTCAGGGGGTAGATTGATTAAATTATGCCTTTTGTCAGTACTTGAGTTATCATATTGATGTAAAAAGGTAAAATAATTAATTGAATAATTCCGTCATGCATTCTCACTTGTACATGATAGCCATTAGTCATCTAGTTCTACTATAACTGAAGCATATAATCAGCCACTTCCCTAATGGCATTATAGGCTTCATGTTATGTACTGTACACTTTCAAGTCCCCATCAATCTGATGATCATTATCTTCTTTTTACATAAAGACCTTTATGTGAGAGGCCTCTGACACCCCAACTCTATGTATTCTATCCCTGCGTTACCTGCTAAGTTCTCATCCACTGTGCATTTACACTACAAGCCTGAACAGCCATGTGAGCGTCTACCTAGATACAGATGATGAGCCTGGAAATGACTCATCTGATTGGTCCAAGGGTCCTACACAAATGACAATAGAGAGAGAAAAGAAATGTTCAGTTCAGTGTATAATTCAAGTCTTCTCAGTTCTCCTCTCTGTGAAGAAATGACATCAACAACAATTACATGCTTTGCTTGATAAATACAACATTTTTGGTGGAAATACATCATAGTCTTCCATCATAATGTCTCAGGTTTGTAGTTTTCAGACAGAAACACTTCTCCAGATGCAAATGTTTCCAGAGCTTGCTCTTCGACATCAGTCCCTCCCATATTGTAAACATGAATCATTTTCCCGGTATCTCATTTGATCCCAAGCACACGGTCCATAAGCAGATATACACATTGTGGCATAGGCATGGCACGGATCAGCTCAGACCTTGTTTTGCTGAGGAAACCTTGCACGACTGGCCAAAATGGCTACTCAGGATATTGTTGATTTGGATGTAATTGGTTAATTGAATTTTAAGTGGTCAGTTGATACCTGTGCTATTCCTTGTGCTGCACTATAAAGAGATATGTCTGTCTGTTGCTGTAACACTGTCAATATGGTTGGCATGGCTGAATTTAGGAGAACTGAGTGTGACAGCCTGAAGAGACAAACATGATGAGTAAACAACGCTCTAACTCAATACAAAGTAAAACTGAATTAAACGTTTGTCAATATTTAAGAACAATGCTGTATTTATGTAAATGACTGTGTTCTGATTGATAATTAACTGTTAGTGACCGACCATACAGTATTAATGAACGTACAATGTTTGACCTCTGCCTAGCAACATGTGACATGTGTTTTTCTGAAGCAGAGATTGGTTTGATTGGTTAAGAGTCAGTTTATTATCTGAGTGCTCTGCTCTCTTTCATCTAGTTGAGAAGTTGAACGCTGGAGGAACATGTCCTTGTCAACTGTGTTTTCCATTTGCATGGCTGTGGTTCTGTCCACGCAAAAAGCAGGTAGGCTACATTATCATAAACTACACACCGTGAGTCTGTATAATACAGTCTGTATAAAGTCTATGGTATTACCAGGTATAATTAGCTTTCCATCAATGAACTAATGACAGTGATCTTATTGTTGAATATTGTTTCATATAACATTTGTATTGAATGTTTCTGAATTGTTCTTTGACATGATTATCATGAATTATGAGAAAATAAAGTGTGTAATGAATTCAGATGAAAACTAATTATGCATTATTTATTCTTCAATATTTCAGATGGATATGAGCACAACAGGGTGCAACACTGCTTATACTCTACAGAGCAACCGCATGAGTTCATAGAGTCTTTAATTTATAATAAGATTGAGTATGTCAGGTTCAACAGCACTAAGGGCAGGTATGAGGGATACACTGAGCATGGTCTGTATAATGCTAAGATCTGGAATGATGATCCTGCTTACATGGCTGTTATGCGAGGGGAGCTGGAGCGTTACTGCAAGCCCAACGCTGAGATCTACCTCTCTCACGTACTGGAGAAGACAGGTGAGCTGCCCTCCTCACCACAACAACATCACATCTCTCACTCACCAGATGATACGACACCTCTTTCATCTGTTCACTACAAAACCTGTAATGAAGCTTCTGTCTGGTGGATATAAAGCAACATAGACCTGATGATGATTAAATGATGATGTTTTCATCTTGTGGGATGGGAGGATGATATTGTTTTTCACCATTCAGAACTGGTGGACTGCATTACTGGTCACCTCTGGGACTAAGAGAGATCTAGAAACAAACATGATGAATCTACACAGTTATATTAAAGACCAATAATAGAGTAGACATATTAAAGATCAATAATAGAGTAGAAATATTAAAGATCAATAATAGAGTAGACATATTAAAGATCAATAATAGAGTAGACATATTAAAGACCAATAATACAGTATATATAATAAAGACCAATAATACAGTATATATAATAAAGACCAATAATACAGTATAAAGACCAATAATACAGTATATATAATAAAGACCAATAATACAGTATATATAATAAAGACCAATAATAGAGTTAATTAATAGAGAACAGAACCCTGATCAATATTATATGAATGATAGTGTTATATGAACTAATGTGTTGCTGTTTTTCCTCCACTATCAGTGGAGCCCTCTGTCAAACTTCTCTCAGTGACCCCCTCTAGTGGCAGACACCCTGCCATGCTGGTGTGCAGCGCCTATGACTTCTACCCCAAAAAGATCAGAGTGACCTGGAAGAGGGATGGACAGGAAGTGACCTCAGACGTGATCTCCACTGAGGAGTCGGTCAACGGTGACTGGTACTACCAGTTCCACTCCCAACTGGAGTACACGCCCAGATCCGGGGAGAAGATCTCCTGCATGGTGGAGCACGCCAGCCTGGACAGACCCCTCGTGAAGCACTGGGGTGAGTTCACTGTCCAGCTGTTGTTAGGGTGTTGTCATGGTGTACTAGGGTGAGTTCACTGTCCAGCTGTTGTTAGGGTGTTGTCATGGTGTACTAGGGTGAGTTCATTGTCCGGCTGTTGTTAGGGTGTTGTCATGGTGTACTAGGGTGAGTTCACTGTTCAGCTGTTGTTAGGGTGTTGTCATGGTGTACTAGGGTGAGTTCACTGCTCAGCTGTTGTTAGGGTGTTGTCATGGTGTACTAGGGTGAGTTCACTGCTCAGCTGTTGTTAGGGTGTTGTCATGGTGTACTAGGGTGAGTTCACTGCTCAGCTGTTGTTAGGGTGTTGTCATGGTGTACTAGGGTGAGTTCACTGTCCAGCTGTTGTTAGGGTGTTGTCATGGTGTACTAGGGTGAGTTCACTGCTCAGCTGTTGTTAGGGTGTTGTCATGGTGTACTGGGGTGAGTTCAGGTGAGCAGGGTACGAGTGCTGTGTTGTGGCTGGGTACCTGAATGACCCTGACTGTGACTGTGTGTGCTAGCCTATGATAGATGGTGGTCTGTCAGAAGCTACATACAGGACAGCTACAGTGTCATCACATGCTAACAGAAGGGTCATTTCTCCTTGACAGACCCGTCCCTGCCTGAGTCTGAGAGGAATAAGATCGCCATCGGGGCGTCTGGGCTGGTGCTGGGACTGGTCTTTGCACTGGCTGGACTCATCTACTACCAGAAGAAGAAATCCAATGGTGAGTCATCAGCTGTGGGTAGAGAACATGTACAGTCTTCATAGTCATCTGTGTGTAGAGAACATGTACAGTCTTCATAGTCATCCAGTCTTCACAGTCATCTGTGTGTTATGTACGCAGCACACTGTAAAATAATCATGATGTAAGAAAGATTCACTGATACATTGAGAGATGTATTTTTCAAGAATACTGCTCCTGTGTTCAGTGGATGGTGGCAGCAATGTTGATTTATTTGTTGAAATATCACATAGTGATTGTGTCACCTCTGTCTCTTCACCCTCTCTGTGTTTATTTCACAGGGCGGATGCTGGTGCCTGCTAGCTAAGGTGAGACTCCTCTTGTCACAGAAAAGTTTCACCAACTACTACAACTGACTGTGCCTGATGGTCATTGTAACGGTTTTCTTTTATCTTCTCAGGTTTGCAGGTCTGTTTCTGAATCCACTGCTGAACTAGACCTGATATTAGAGCTTCCTTCTAACCAGAAATCTCAGTTTAAATGAAATAACGCTAAAATGCTTGAGCGTAATACAATATCTTTGCTCCATATTAACCAATACTGTCTTAAGAAGGCCATACATATGTGTTATGAGTTTGTCTCTCTATATGCAACAACAATATTCCCTTTAATACGCAAATAAGGCATTGTCCTGTGTGTTCTGAATCAATAATGCACTGTCCTGGGTGTTATTAATCAATAATGCACTGTCCTGGGTGTTATTAATCAATAATGCACTGTCCTGTGTGTTATTAATCAATAATGCACTGTCCTGTGTGTTATTAATCAATAATGCACTGTCCTGGGTGTTATTAATCAACTGTACCAGGGTTATAAGATCCACATATCAATAATAGTCATGTATGAGAGTTGGAGTCATTTCCCTCTGGTTTCTAGTCTAAACTGGGTGTCTGTGGAGAAACAGCATTAGCAGGACAAGTGACTGGAGGACATCCTGAGTCTGACACCAAACATCACTGACAACTTCAGACACTCTTTGTGGCAGGTTAGAGGTCTGTACAAAGGCCTGTTTACTTGGTTCCTACAGGTCTTAACCTGTCTCTGCTAGAGGATAACCAGGCCAAGGTTTATCACACTGTATCCATCCTTTGCCAACACATATGCATTATTGTAATGTTACAGTATATTCACCTTAAGTCAATAATCTACATGAGAATCCACTGTACTTGGGAGCTTCAGGACTGCTTCAACTTCAGGACAGGTCTTCAAACCTAACATATACTCCAGTATGAGAGTCCTTGTTGCACTAAAGTATTGCTTTTTTTCACCATATATTAACTAATGATTAACATACAGTCAAGTGTTGGTAAATGTATGATAATGATAATCTAATGTTGGCATTCAGAGGGGAGTAAACTACTGTTCAGGAGAATAACTCAGTTGTATTCTTTGTTTTCATTTGTTTGTGAGATACAGCAGTGTTATCAGCTAAAGCTTGCCTTGTGTCTAATGTTAGAGCCAGTCAACTATTACAGTACGCAGAGCTCTGTTTAGATGAACTATTACACTTCAGTTGGTGTCTGTTTAAATTGACTAGGCTATTACAGTACGGTTGTAGTCTGTTTAAATGAACTAGGCTATTACAGTACGGTTGTAGTCTGTTTAAATGAACAGTACGGTTGGTGTCTGTTTAAATGAACAGTACGGTTGGTGTCTGTTTAAATTAACTATTACAGTAGTCTACGGCTGGTGTCTGTTTAAATGAACTAGGCTATTACAGTACGGTTGGTGTCTGTTTAAATGAACTAGGCTATTACAGTACGGTTGGTGTCTGTTTAAATGAACTAGGCTATTACAGTACGGTTGGTGTCTGTTTAAACGTGGTGGTGGTTTCAGGTTCTGTTATTGGACTATAACATTAGCTTAATGATTGATACAAAATGTCTTTCTCTTATAATTCTTTTACCTCTTGCTTAGCGTGTGCACAATCTACTGTAGGAGCTAACAGAAGAACATCTTACCTGTTTGATGTAGAATGTGACTAATAAAGAACATGTCACTACTCGTTGTGTCTTGTCACTACAAGAGGACTTTGTGATAACATTGTGCCACTTTTGACCTCAATATTACTATTAGTAGTGTGATGCCCGCAAAAGTTTGGACCACATGTCAGGACCAAAATTAATTTACTACCTGATATAAGAAACATATTCATAGAAATTTGTGCACTGTTAGTCAAGTCACAATTATGTTTGGTTTCTGTGATTTATTGCGCAAGACAAGCCAATTAAGCTAATTAGCAAAGCTAATTTCTTACAGTGTATATGTTACGTTCCACTTTAGTTAGGCCTACAGTCCAATATTTTTGTCCGTTTCGTGCTTTTGTTCTCTCTTTCTTGCTCTCCTTGAGTTCTAGGCTCCTGTTCCCCATTGGTCGTCTGTCCTGTCCGTCATCGTTAGCTGTGCTGGCAATCATCCCTGTTCCACGTGCCGCCAGCTAATCGTCTCGTCCTGTCAGCCAATCATCTCATTGTGTCACTTTACTGTTGTCCAATCAGGGTGTTCTGCTGTTTATTTAAACCTTTGTCTCCCCTGTATGTTTAGGTAGTGGCATTTGATTTTTGTTAGGTAGGCTGTCTGTTCTGTTTTGTACTCCTCGATTCATGTTATTACCTCACGTTCTGTTCTGTCTTTGTAGCCCCTTTTTGTTATGGGTTTCTGTCTGTCCTGTTGTTCCGGTCCCCCCATAGTTAGTTCCAGGGGAGGGTTAGGGAGGTAGGCTAGCGGCCCATGGGTTTACATTCTCACACGTAGGTAACTCGATGTCTAAATACACCAGGTAAGCTTCTTTGGTCAGGTGCTACCTTTTGTATTTTAGTGGGCTTAGTCTAGGAGGGATAGTTTAGGGATGGATAGTGAGGACGATGGTTTGTACATCTAGGTAAGTAAGTGATTAGTGTAGTGTTCAAGGGATTAGAATAGGAACGGGTTTAGGTACTTTGTTATTTTGGCACCTGTACCGCCCCTCCCCTTAGCTTGTCCTGAGGAGAGCTTGTCCTCATGTTTTCATTGTTTAATGTTGTCTCGTTAACCGTCTCTTACCGTATCACCTTTTTGTACCACAATAAACCAAACAAGGTCATTGTTACTTGGTCGTCCGTCTACCTTTTTGGATATTAGTTGTGTTGTTTGTTTTTGCCACTGCTTCCATAGTCTCTGCCTTACATTACCCATACTTGGCCACACGCAGGCACTGCTTGTTGCGTTTGCCCCTCTCCCTCTATACCCCTAAACATAACAGCCTGAGAGGAGACGTAACAGTATAGTTTTCGAAAACTGAGGTAATCCACACAGCCGCCAGAAGGCGTGTTCATAGGCGGAACATATATTCCCTAACCTGCTATTTCCTGTCCTTTTAGTATTACTCATGCACACTTCCAGCTTAAACTAGCGAACTCATTGATCTGGAGCGGGAAGTAGGCTATAATTGTTATTGATAAATGCTCTATGTGTTATTTAGACAATTATGGCTGTAAGCCAGCGCACCTAGACAAGAGGCAGTGTTTTTTTGTGCATGGATGTAAGCCAGCGCACCTAGAATAGCGTTTGTCCGGTTATCACTCCCTCCCTCCCTCCCTCCCTCCGATCAATGTTGACCTGCATTTCTCTGTTGTCACCACAAGAGGCAGTAGTCCCAGCACACCAAAATAAAGAAGGACACCAAAATCAACCTGCCGATCTCCACTGCACAAGTAGAGTAGTGGTGAGAGCATAGGACTCCCACCCAGTAGACGAGGGTTCAAGGCCCCAGTGGGGATGACTTCATGGGACTATACCCCAAACCTCCACATGTTCATCCTTTCACTCCAACCTTTACCCCTTGCCTTATAGGGCAGATCCTGTCCCAACCCACACTAGGGACTGGAAGGACACCAAAACCAACCCGCCGATCTCCGTAGAGTAGTGGTCAGAGCATTGGACTCCCAACCAGGAGACCAGGGTTCAAGGCCCCAGTGGGGATGACTTTATGGGACTATACCCCAAACCTCCACATGTTCATCCTTTCACTCCAATATTTTTATCCCTTACCTTGTCCAGAAACAGAAGTTGAACCAATTGCAGCAAAATAGCTAACGTTATAGGAATAATCAGTGTGATTAGCATTGGAAGCATTGGAACTGATGTGTCCAGGCGACAAGACCTATCTTAAAGGTACGCGATGTCGTTTTTGACCACTAGTATGCGCTCTAGAGCAAATTTGAGAAGGTGGTCCCCGAAAATTGCGTATACGTCATTTCTCGCACGCGCACGAGGACGCACGAGCAAGCGCACGAACACGCGCCGAGCACATAATAGTGACGTTATACCCCCATATTCCAGCAGTTCGTTGCTGATTGGCTCAATTCAGGGCGGGGTATTTTAGAAAGAACTTCGAGAGACAACCAAGTTAGCTATCTAGCTACAGTATACACAGGGTTGGGAAGGTTACTTTTAAAAAGTAATCCCTTACAGTTACAAGTTACTTGTGAAAAATTGTAGTCAGTAACGTAATCCGATTACCACAATTTAAAAGTAAAGTAAGGGATTACTTTCAGTTACTTTTGGATTACTTTAAATAAAATGTACTGTGTATTTCACCAGATATAAAATGTACTGTGTATTTCACCAGAAATCCTACATTATTTATTCTTTTTCTGTGTTCTAGAGCTGACAACATAGAACAGAAGTTGCCCAGCGCCCGCCCAGTTAGAGCAAGTGTTAATGCCAAGAGGTTAGGGTGCGTGTCATCTAAGAGGTTAGGGTGCGTGTCATCTTGATCAAGAGGTTAGGGTGCGTGTCATCTTGCCTTGGCTAGTTAATTGCAGTCTGCAAAACACGACACTCGTTGCTAATGTAGCTAACGTTAGGTGTAAACGTCGGAGCCAGCTCTAAACTCCAGCTCTAATGCATTCTGCAGCTGTGATTGGCGCTATTCAGCTATAGGCTACAGCTTGCCAGTGGACACACAGGCTTATATATTATGGATAAAGCACCCACTGACCAGTTTTCCCAGGCAGTTAGTTATAGCTCTTGAATAATGGTGCATTCGTTTATAACTGGGAGGTGGCAAATTGCGACTTGCTACTAGGAATTATTAAATAAAACACCGCATGAACTCGCACTTCCTCGTCGCAAATTCGGATATGTTTCTCAGCCCCCAGTTGCTCGAATGCACTAGATATAACTAGGTAACTGTGATATAATGGTATATAGATATAACTAGGTAACTGTGATATAATGGTATATAGATATAACTAGGTAACTGTGATATAATGGTATATAGATATAACTAGGTAACTGTGATATAATGGTATATAGCTCGAATGCACACAGGTCGGAGGTTGGTATTTTGCTACTTGCGACTTGCCACCTCCGACCACAAACGAACGCACCATAACACCGACAGGCACTATTGAGTGAAAATAATCTGAATGGGTACTTGGGTCTGGTTTTCTGGTTGAACATTAGTGCTATACTGTAGAAGCCTACTGCTAGCTAATTTAGCTGTCAGTGGAAGTAATGTTAACGTTAGCTACCCTAACGTTTGACATTAGCTAACGTTAACTTACCGGCAAATGTTTTTTCAGGTTGGACATTGAGTCCTTGGCCGTCGAGGCAGGTGGCTGGGAGGCATAGTTTACACTGTGCTGTAATATTGTTGTGGTTCTGTGACAGGTAAATAAATAAAAAATGCTGGTATTTCCAGGATTTATTGCACATTTTGGTATTTCTGCCATGATGCCCGTGCTGCTCGCTGTCTGTCTGGCAGCTGTGGTCCAACGAGCACATCAGTGGGAATCTTGTTGGCGCGCTGCGCGCAATTGGTATTACTAGCCTACTTCTTTTTTTTTTTTATAAGCTATTTTGTAAAACTGATGAGGAGGCGAGGGGTGATTGTAATCACGCCTGTAATCCCCATTACTATGCAAATGTAACTGTAATCTAGATTACATATTTTAAATTGTACTGTAACGGATTACAGTTACTGTTTTTTTGTAATCTGATTACGTAACGGCGTTACATGTAATCCGTTACTCCCCAACCCTGGTGGTGAATGTGTTGATAGAACGGTGGAGAGGTGTGAGAAGGTGGTGAATGTGTTGATAGAACGGCGGAGAGGTGTGAGAAGGTGGTGAATGTGTTGATAGAACGGTGGAGAGGTGTGAGAAGGTGGTGAATGTGTTGATAGAACGGTGGAGAGGTGTGAGAAGGTGGTGAATGTGTTGATAGAACGGCGGAGAGGTGTGAGAAGGTGGTGAATGTGTTGATAGAACGGTGGAGAGGTGTGAGAAGGTGGTGAATGTGTTGATAGAACGGTGGAGAGGTGTGAGAAGGTGGTGAATGTGTTGATAGAACGGTGGAGAGGTGTGAGAAGGTGGTGAATGTGTTGATAGAACGGTGGAGAGGTGTGAGAAGGTGGTGAATGTGTTGATAGAACGGTGGAGAGGTGTGAGAAGGTGGTGAATGTGTTGAGGTGCCTTGCGGGGAGTGATTGGGGGGCTGTCAGGGGGACGATGCTTATGGTGTATCAGGCTTTGATCCGGTCTGTCCTGGACTATGGTGGCCTCGCGTATCAGATCTTCACAGATGGTTCGGTGGACCCCCGGAGTGGGAAGGCTGGTTTTGCCGTCCATACCCCCCAGTTGCGTTTTACCGAGGGCAGGCGGCTCCCTGATGGGCTGTCGGTGTTCACTGCTGAGGTGATGGCGCTGGTGTGGGCGCTGGACTGGGTTGAGCGTGCGCGCCCGCAGCGGGGGGTTGTGTGTTCCGACTCAGCGGCTGCCCTGGGGGGCCTGAGCGGGGGTTCACGGGTTAGGACCGATCTCATCCTGGAACTGGTGATGGCTCTGTACTGGGTGGAGAGGGTGGGGGGTAGGGTAGGGCTCTGTACTGGGTGGAGAGGGTGGGGGGTAGGGTAGGGCTCTGTACTGGGTGGAGAGGGTGGGGGGTAGGGTAGGGCTCTGTACTGGGTGGAGAGGGTGGGGGGTAGGGTGGGGCTCTGTACTGGGTGGAGAGGGTGGGGGGTAGGGTAGGGCTCTGTACTGGGTGGAGAGGGTGGGGGGTAGGGTAGGGCTCTGTACTGGGTGGAAAGGGTGGGGGGTAGGGTAGGGCTCTGTACTGGGTGGAGAGGGTGGGGGGTAGGGCTCTGTACTGGGTGGAGAGGGTGGGGGGTAGGGTAGGGCTCTGTACTGGGTGGAGAGGGTGGGGGGTAGGGTAGGGCTCTGTACTGGGTGGAGAGGGTGGGGGGTAGGGTAGGGCTCTGTACTGGGTGGAGAGGGTGGGGGGTAGGGTAGGGCTCTGTACTGGGTGGAGAGGGTGGGGGGTAGGGTAGGGCTCTGTACTGGGTGGAGAGGGTGGGGGGTAGGGCTCTGTACTGGGTGGAGAGGGTGGGGGGTAGGGTAGGGCTCTGTACTGGGTGGAGAGGGTGGGGGGTAGGGTAGGGCTCTGTACTGGGTGAAGAGGGTGGGGGGTAGGGTAGGGCTCTGTACTGGGTGGAGAGGGTGGGGGGTAGGGTAGGGCTCTGTACTGGGTGGAGAGGGTGGGGGTAGGGTGGGGCTCTGTACTGGGTGGAGAGGGTGGGGGGTAGGGTAGGGCTCTGTACTGGGTGGAGAGGGTGGGGGTAGGGTAGGGCTCTGTACTGGGTGGAGAGGGTGGGGGGTAGGGCTCTGTACTGGGTGGAGAGGGTGGGGGGTAGGGCTCTGTACTGGGTGGAGAGGGTGGGGGGTAGGGCTCTGTACTGGGTGGAGAGGGTGGGGGGTAGGGTGGGGCTCTGTACTGGGTGGAGAGGGTGGGGGGTAGGGTAGGGCTCTGTACTGGGTGGAGAGGGTGGGGGGTAGGGTAGGGCTCTGTACTGGGTGGAGAGGGTGGGGGGTAGGGTAGGGCTCTGTACTGGGTGGAGAGGGTGGGGGGTAGGGTAGGGCTCTGTACTGGGTGGAGAGGGTGGGGGGTAGGGTAGGGCTCTGTACTGGGTGTAGAGGGTGGGGGTAGGGCTCTGTACTGGGTGGAGAGGGTGGGGGGTAGGGTGGGGCTCTGTACTGGGTGGAGAGGGTGGGGGGTAGGGTGGGGCTCTGTACTGGGTGGAGAGGGTGGGGGGTAGGGTAGGGCTCTGTACTGGGTGGAGAGGGTGGGGGGTAGGGTAGGGCTCTGTACTGGGTGGCCCTACTAACACAGTACGTAAAACTGACGGGACACATTGGTGTAATTGTGGTAACTTTGCGACGTCACCAGCAGCGGACCTAGCTGACACCGAGCTGACACTTGCCTTTTCAGTCGCAAAATAACCAAAATAGCCGTCCTCAAGTACACTGTAAGGGAACGTAGCCGCCACTGCTGCTTAAATCCGTAACTACGATGTAATTAAATAACGTGACAATGTGGTTACATCGCAGTCCCAATCTGACTTTATTGGAAATGTGTCACAGTGGGTCAGAACATTTGTAAATTACTTAGGTTTTAAAATAAATTTTGAAGTCATACAGTTACAGAATTGTAATAATGAGGAGAAATCCTGCATGTCTGTTTTGTGTGTAATTTCTCATTTACAGTAAATATTAACACTAAAGATTTGCAGTCTAGGCCTAATAAAAATAATGATAAAAAATATGCCTATGAATAAACTCCTAATTTTGCAACCTAAATGTGAGCAATGAACGCTGAGCAGTGAACGTAGAATGCAAGGCATTGGGCTACTTTCTTAGGTGACACAATTGAAGAACTAGACAAACAAGTTACACACTCTGTGCCAGTAGGTGGCGGTATGCACATTAAACTTGTTTGCGATCCGCCACTAAACCCAGCGAAGAAGACACACTTGGAAACTTCCGCTCCGTTTGAAACAGAAATTATTGAGAAAGACCAACATGCTGTCTTTGTGTCGACAACACAGATCATGTAAGTATCTCAATTTCAATGTATACATACATACTATGTATTTTGGTATCGTCCCAGATAAAACACCAACGTTATGTGCAAGCTACCCTTTTGTAATGATTATCTATATGCAGATGCTCTCTTTCCAATGTTAGCTAACTAGCTAGCCAGCTAACGTGATTAGCCTTTTTCTGTACATGGCTAGCTAAGTAGCCTACGTAAAATTACTCTCGCAATTATTGTTAAAACGTTCGCTTTTGTGTAATTGTAGCTTAAATTATAATGTTGGCTTGGCAACGTGAGAATATTTCAGTTGTGTACACTATAACTTTTATGAAGTGTTGTCGTGGGCCATTGTTTCCTAATTACGGGCAATGGTGGAGTCTTCTCGAGTCTAGCAGGCTCGCGCGAGCTCCTGCACGTTCGTACTGTTTCATCGCTTGGAATAAAATGCGATAATTAGCTTACTCATTGATTTCGCATTAACCCACGACACCGTTAGTATGTGTTTGTTTTTAGGCATTCATTTTTCCGATTTTAACGTTAACAGAATACTAGAAGCCCCAACAACGGAGCTAGGCTAGCTAGCAGGATTTGTTATAGCAGCCATCTTGGCTTTTGGCACGTGGTCCTGTGGAGTGTGCATGTCAGCCAACGAGAGGGTCACCCACCCACTTTCTCTCTCTCTCTCCCTCTCTCCCCTCCCATGCTCTCAGTTGCCAACCTCCCAGTTCTTGTTTGAACTGAGCAAGAAGCAGGTGAGCGGGGCAGGAAGAGGCGCTAAGACGGGGACAGGCGTGGCCAGGGGCAGTCCTGGGACAGCACCACAGGCTCTGTGAGTCTTGTTCAGTTGAATGCCCTCATGAGTATTAACAGAAGAGCACCATATACATATGCACACATACACTCTAACATGTCGCTCTCTCCTCAGCTCAGCCCAATGGTCTCTGATGGTTCTGTCTGGCCAGCCCTTAGGTGGAGAAACACCTGATCATCAATATAGGCAGGCACACGTAAGTACAAATGCACATACGTTTCCATAGACGGGATAAACAAATGGGAATATTGATATTGAGTTAGCGGTAGACATGTGAGATTCATAAGACGCATCACTGACGCCAGTGACGCCACAATATCAGGGAAATTGAGCAATTGCTTCCCTGTAGTGCAAACTTGCAAGATTCGCTCAGTTATTAACCCTTCTTGCCTTTTTTGTTGTTGGTTGTCTCTCTCCTCCTTCCTCTCTGTGCAGTTCTCCTGTGTGCTGAGCCGCTATCCCATGTATTGCCACTGCTGACAGGGTAGAGCTCAGCCCCATGCAGAAGTGAGTGATGAGGAGAGGTAAGATCATTTTCCCGTTTTTTTTCCCTCCAGTTTTAGGAACCGTCTCAAGAATGTGTTCCCCACTTTTATGCCTTTAAATCAGGGTTGGAGTATTCCAGGTGTGTGGCCATGGCCATGAACACCAGTAGAGGAGGGAACCAAGTGTCTCATTCTCTCTCCACAGTTGTGTGGTTGTAACCCCCCACTAGCTACATATTCATTCAATCTTTATTTAACCTCGTGAATCAATTGAGAGTAAGCTCTCATTTACAATGACGTATAATCACTCTATATTTGAACTTGTACTACAGGTGAGATAATCCTTTTTAATGGTCTCTCTCATTGCTGTGCAAGACTTGGGTGTTCTCCTGCTCTGAGTGCCCATTCTCCTATACCTCCCAGATCTACCTCCACAAGCACATCAAGAGGAGCCATGACAACCTCTGTCTGCTGAGGAACACACAGAGCATTATGAAGTAGCCAGTGCCTTGGCGAAGGTGTTTGAGCAGCAGTCATCAATGGATTAACTCCCAAGACACAAGGAAGAGACAGCGCAACACACGCTATGACTCCAGTGACGAAGGTAATATAATAAAGTGCATTCAACAGTCCCAAAAGAGTACTACTTGAGTTGACTAATCTGAGCTAATTTACCTCTACTATATGTTCCAGTGCCCAGGCAGCCGGTCGGCAGAACTCAGACCAGACCAGCTATGCCAGGTGCCAGAGCCGGAAGGCCTGCTCTGCCAGTTATCAATGCAGGTATCCATGCATGTTTGTGTTGGTGAAATGTCTATGCATATTTGCACACTTACAGTTAACTCAGGACTGTCTGAAGACTCATGTACTCAGTTCACTAATTCGCTCATCTCACATCTCACTACTCGGCAGTAGATGTTCATCGCCCGGGTCCTTTGAGCCAAGGCGCTGTGAGCCCAGGCCCTTCAGACGTCCAGGCACGAGCAGCATGCATCAGCGATTAGCACCCCGGCTAGACCAGGTCAGGGTCTGACATGTCTCATGTCGAGTTGATTCTTCCCCTTATGCCAGAATCACTACGCCGCCAGCACCATAGTTTCCTGCTCATCCCTTTATCCTCTGGTTTTCAGGTAGTTCTCTGATGCCATTGCCTGTGAGACCAACAGCTCCAGCAGTGTTGCCATCAAGCTCTGCAGATGCTGGTATGCTGAATTTTGTGAACTACTTCATGCTGCATGTAGGGATATACTTTGAGCTGAATATCCATTATGGGACCGTACAATTACTTATAGCCACATCTGTGTTTAATATCCAGACTTCCAGAAGATGATGTGTCAGCAGTTCTCCAGCGTCATGCAGAGTCTGAGGGAGGGTTATGGCCTGTAAGCCAAGCACCACTGTGACGGAGGTGTCTGCCCAGCTGCAGGAGACGCTGAAACATGCCCCTGCTCGATTCAAAAAGGTATGTGATGTCAGGCAGTTAATTTTCTCGTATCCAGTGACATGGCACGCTTCCAATGAACGTATGCGACTTGCTTTTACAGCCATTTCATTATGTCCTTAGGCATCTGCTCCAGCCCAGCTGACCTCCCCAGCCCAGCCCCTGACCGCAGCTCCAGCCCTGACCACAGTGGAGTATTCAGATGAGGATGACCTCTTCTGCCCAGACCCTCGATTCAGATGTGGGACCCCCAGCCCGTCTCCCTAAACCTGCCTTTCCAGCCTGCCAGGATGGATGCCTTTTTTGTAAATAGTTTTTGTAAATTTTAACCTTTTTTTTGTGGGATACAACGGTCTGTTCCCGGTCTGCCTGCCACAGAATGCGCACTGTTTCATTTTTGTTTTTAGAACTTTTGCAATTGTCAGATAATGGGTTGCTAGCCAGAGCTTGTACATGCTTTTTTTTGCTTTTCTGGCTATGCGTAATGTGACAGACCGTAAACCTCATCCTTGTAAATATGTATACTTTTAATTTGTAATGTACTTTGTGTAATAAAATGTTCTAAACTGTTAATGGTGTTCAGTCTTATATTGGTTTGTATCATAATGCTTGCTGCTATATCCCCATATAGCATTAATTCGTTTTTGTACTGGTAAATGCTAAATATAGCCAGTGGTACTGCAAATGCTAAATATAGCCAGTGGTCAGTAAGTGACCATATTTGCACCGTGCGAAAAAGACGTGCAGACCAAGTCATATAAATACCTGTAAATCTAGTGTCAGCCAAGTGAGTTTATAACGGAGGTTCCTGCCCACGTGATCACGTGCGTTCTTTGCACGCGGCCGCAACTTCGGAATGACGTGTCGTTCTTACGTAGCGTCTACTAAACGGCAGATCTCGCGTTTCCGTAAATGGCCGCGTAATTTCCGCACGCGGCGCAGACGAATCGTCACCTATAGCGGCCGTATGTCGAACGTTTGCGCAACCTGCGTGTGTTAGTAGGGGTGCACAATCTCGGACCGTACGGGAGATGTGAGAAATACTAACCAATTTCTCACATCTCCCGCAAGGTCGGGGAATGTGCACATTACCCGGGAGATGTGAGAAACGCACATGTTCCTCCTACAGATGTGGGAACATAAGAATGTAACTTGCTGCAGCATTTCACGTCGCGGTATTTGGCAGGGAAATCCCGTTGGAAATCTCGTGGGATTTCAGACGGGTGTTATTTCGTTTTAGTGATGCACTACCGCCAGGTGGCGTCTTTGAGTAGATTTAGCAGGCTGGGCTCTGTTTTTCTCCTATAGTCTACGAATGAAGCATCATTAAATTTCACATTCTTTAATTTAAATGCTCTGTTGTAAAGCACTTTGAGCTGAAGGTATCTGTATGAAAGGGGCTATACAAATAACATTTAATTGTTATTATTACCTTGTTCTCAAACACATGTTTTATCCACCTCGATGTAATTTAATTATTACGAACACCTATAATATATCTAGGCCTACAGTAGCCTATCTATCTCGGCAACTGACGTCGGGTCAAGACGTGGAGGCTGTTTGGTCAAATGCGCAAAATAACAGTATTGTAAATATATTTGTTAGTAAAGATATGGTGAACGTGAGGGTTTTGCGTTTTGTTTCTGGAACGCATTCAACTGTTAGGCTACTCGTAAACCCCGGAAGTAAATTTGAAGACAGGGCATAATGTAGCCAAGTCTGAGCGCAGTAGGCTATATGGCTTCAGCACGATACAAAGAAAAAATAAGCTTGATCGACTTGTGGATCCATACAAAATTGAAATAGTCGCCATGAGTAAAGATCACTCATTGCCAATCATATCCGGACATTAACTATCTTGTGCATAGCGGCAGGTTTGACAGTGAGACATCAACCGATAATTGTAATAATGCGATTATTGAAATGGTCTTGTGAACGCCTTTATCTGATTTCCAAAATCGGGGTAAGGTCCATAGGACGATTGTGGGTTTTCATTTGCACATAACTATATTTTAATAAAACATTGAAGTCCGCCTGTCAATGACTTTCCCTAAAATTGTGTTCTGTTGCACCCCCTATTGTTAAATTATAAATGAAAAAAACATAGGCTACACAATATGTTGTTATTTGAATGATCTTGAATATATATATTCAAGATCATTCAAATAACAAAATATCGTGTATGTTTTAATTTATTTATACCGGCCGCCAGCTGTTCAATGAACGGCTATAGGGAATGCGCAGTTTCGCGCTGGCTACAGCCTATTATATGCACAGTTTCGCGCTATGTAGGCTATTATAAATAGGCCTAAGTATTATTCATTGGGAATAGCTTGGACTCGCTGGGGACTGGTGGAGAGACACAGAGCCTCCCCAGACGCGACATCTCCAGTTGGCTGTGTATTTGAGCTGCCGCCTCAACCGTGCGTAAGAGCAGAGCGCATCGCTACAACTAGTAGCCCATAGCCATTAAAACGGCTTATTGTTTTATTCATATATCAACTAGATAATTCGATAATAATGAGTAGCCTAGTAGGCTATAAAATGAATTCAATAGGGCAAGCCTTAAGTTGTAGCCTAGGCTACAGTAGCCTACAATCACAAGACGCATAGGCCTAGCCTATCGTAAAAAGCGTTGCGTTCTCATAGGCCTATATTAACTTAGATAATTATTAATTATGCTCAGGTCATAATGTCCGTTGAAAATAATTCCCTCTAAGCAGAATTTGAATTGTATTAAAATAGGAAATGATTCCTTCTAGGTCTATATAAAAAAAAACATTTTTCTAATGTGTAGCCTATAGGCGATGAACAAAACAGCCACAATGTAGCCTGCTTAGCGAGCGAGAGGGCAGTCTACCATAAAGTGTATAACCATAATGTAGCCTAATATATCTAGACTACATGCATTGTGGTATTTCTTTATATAGCCAATTGTTTCTCAATAAACAGTTATGTCATCCTCTGAGTCCGAATGTAGGCTAATAGACCGGCAGCTCTAAATGCCTTCCCAATCAATGAGACATGGTTGTAAAAATGATGTTTTATTGATGAAAAGGGTAAAACTGAAGAGTCATTGCATTGATCGATGCAGTCCGCTACCAGCAAACACTGAAAATACAGGTCCTCCAGCGAACCTGGACTAGACTATTGTAACCCCCCCCCCCCCAAAAATTCTTTTATATTCAAATAAACTGGAGGAACCGGTTTCCCTGGATCGTGGGAGGGGGGTAGCCTGCGTTAGCGGGTGCTTTGCCATGACCGGCCATTGAATTTATGTGTTGCCATTCATTTAAACCACCATCTCATCTAGACTAGGCCTACTTCTGTTGCTGCATTTTTACATTTATGCTTTCATGATTTTAGAGCGCAATAAACATTTTTGCAGGATTCCAAAAAGTCCATCCATTCATCCAACTTTGTTCTGAGCGCAGCGCAGGCTGGTAGCCTACTGTCAAGGCTCACGACTGATGCACTCCCTTAACACGTCTCTTCCCAGGCCATCAAGATAATTTCAATATGAAAGACCTTGGGATTCCAGGAGTCGAGGCCGTTTCAGACGGGGAGCGACATTCCGCCTGCGTTCTCGCTCGGAGCGGGGGAGGCACGCGTCCTGCGCGCAGCGGGGCAAGCTGACTACAATTCAGCTCTTGTCGCGGGCGGGCGTGTGCAGCATAGTTCCATATGAGAACACTCCTCGGTCCAATTCCGTATAGTAGATCAGCCTGTGTAGCCTACTTTCAACGAATGTATTATTAGACATAATATCATAATAATATATAAAGCCTTCAACGACCTCCTGCTGCCTGCCTGATGGTCTCAGGGCTAAAGAGACCGCGCGATCATTCCTCTAGCTGCTTTGCTGCTAATGCGAGTTCGTCTCCGTTCCTGCCCGAGAAACAGAAGTTGAACTTATAGCATCAAAATAGCTACAGGAATCAACGTTGTAAAGTTATCTATCTGCTTTTTAGCCACCGACAGCTACCGTTAATATTATGGAAGCTGCTGTCGTGAGCTAACTTGCTATCACGGTCTCATCGTGCAGCTTCACAGCCTGCTATTAGCAGACAGCATTAAGTTGACAAAATCACACTTGCACATCATTAGAATTCCAACCATTTATATGGGATTTATCATTCAACTAAACATGGAACCTGAATACTACCTGATATTTCAACCTGCTGCCATCAGTGATCGGCGCGTCTGCTTGTTTGAGTCATGAATATCTTACGCAGTTACATTCCATGTGTCCCAAAACTGTTAAATCATTCCCCATGTAGTTCACTATGAGTCGCACTCAATACATCCATGGTAATAGGGAGGGAGTGAGTGAACCATTTCAAACACATCTCTGGTCATCTCCGTTAGCCATCTTCCTCGTCCTGATGCCATGTTCCATATGAGAACACTCAGCCTAATGTATTAAACTTCTACTTGTCCCGACAGTTAACAGATATAGACCCGGCGACAGTTACAGAGATAGAAACTATAAATAGATAGGCTTTGTTCGTAATAATTAAATTACAACCAGACAGACAACAAGGAGTTTGAGAACGGTAGGCTCATCTAATGTGCGAGCCAGCAATGGGTCAATGAGTGGTATTACTGCGCCCCTATGGGCAGGCGAGCGGTGGTGCGGAATGACGTAAAGCGCCTGTTAGAATACCGCGGGTCAAGTTACATTCTTATGTTCCCACATCTGTACATTCCCCGCGAGGTCGGGGATGTGCGCAATAACCGGGAAAAGCTCACATTCCCCGTTTTCTCACATTGACCGTAACAGATATAAAGCAACATAGACCTGATGATGATTAAATGATGATGTTTTCATCTTGTGGGATGGGAGGATGATATTGTTTTTCACCATTCAGAACTGGTGGACTGCATTACTGGTCACCTCTGGGACTGAGAGAGATCTAGAAACAAACATGATGAATCTACACAGTTATATTAAAGATCAATAATAGAGTAGACATATTAAAGACCAATAATAGAGTAGACATATTAAAGACCAATAATAGAGTAGACATATTAAAGACCAATAATAGAGTAGAAATATTAAAGATCAATAATAGAGTAGACATATTAAAGACCAATAATAGAGTAGAAATATTAAAGACCAATAATAGAGTAGACATATTAAAGACCAATAATAGAGTAGACATATTAAAGACCAATAATACAGTACAGTATATATAATAAAGACCAATAATACAGTATATATAATAAAGACCCATAATACAGTATATATAATAAAGACCAATAATACAGTATATATAATAAAGACCAATAATAGAGTTAATTAATAGAGAACAGAACCCTGATCAATATGATATGAATGATAGTGTTATATGAACTAATGTGTTGCTTTTTTTCCTCCACTATCAGTGGAGCCCTCTGTCAAACTTCTCTCAGTGACCCCCTCTAGTGGCAGACACCCTGCCATGCTGGTGTGCAGCGCCTATGACTTCTACCCCAAAAAGATCAGAGTGACCTGGAAGAGGGATGGACAGGAAGTGACCTCAGACGTGATCTCCACTGAGGAGTCGGTCAACGGTGACTGGTACTACCAGTTCCACTCCCAACTGGAGTACACGCCCAGATCCGGGGAGAAGATCTCCTGCATGGTGGAGCACGCCAGCCTGGACAGACCCCTCGTGAAGCACTGGGGTGAGTTCACTGTCCAGCTCTTGTTAGGGTGTTGTCATGGTGTACTAGGGTGAGTTTTCGGTCCAGCTGTTGTTAGGGTGTTGTCATGGTGTACTAGGGTGAGTTCACTGTCCAGCTGTTGTTAGGGTGTTGTCATGGTGTACTAGGGTGAGTTCACTGTCCAGCTGTTGTTAGGGTGTTGTCATGGTGTACTAGGGTGAGTTCACTGTCCAGCTGTTGTTAGGGTGTTGTCATGGTGTACTAGGGTGAGTTCACTGTTCAGCTGTTGTTAGGGTGTTGTCATGGTGTACTAGGGTGAGTTCACTGTCCAGCTGTTGTTAGGGTGTTGTCATGGTGTACTAGGATGAGTTCACTGCTCAGCTGTTGTTAGGGTGTTGTCATGGTGTACTAGGGTGAGTTCACTGTTCAGCTGTTGTTAGGGTGTTGTCATGGTGTACTAGGGTGAGTTCACTGTCCAGCTGTTGTTAGGGTGTTGTCATGGTGTACTAGGGTGAGTTCACTGTTCAGCTGTTGTTAGGGTGTTGTCATGGTGTACTAGGGTGAGTTCACTGCTCAGCTGTTGTTAGGGTGTTGTCATGGTGTACTAGGGTGAGTTCACTGCTCAGCTGTTGTTAGGGTGTTGTCATGGTGTACTAGGGTGAGTTCACTGCTCAGCTGTTGTTAGGGTGTTGTCATGGTGTACTGGGGTGAGTTCAGGTGAGCAGGGTACGAGTGCTGTGTTGTGGCTGGGTACCTGAATGACCCTGACTGTGACTGTGTGTGCTAGCGTATGATAGATGTTGGTCTGTCAGAAGCTACATACAGGACAGCTACAGTGTCATCACATGCTAACAGAAGGGTCATTTCTCCTTGACAGACCCGTCCCTGCCTGAGTCTGAGAGGAATAAGATCGCCATCGGGGCGTCTGGGCTGGTGCTGGGACTGGTCTTTGCACTGGCTGGACTCATCTACTACCAGAAGAAGAAATCCAATGGTGAGTCATCAGCTGTGTGTAGAGAACATGTACAGTCTTCATAGTCATCTGTGTGTAGAGAACATGTACAGTCTTCATAGTCATCCAGTCTTCACAGTCATCTGTGTGTTATGTACGCAGCACACTGTAAAATAATCATGATGTAAGAAAGATTCACTTATACATTGAGAGATGTATTTTTCAAGAATACTGCTCCTGTGTTCAGTGGATGGTGGCAGCAATGTTGATTTATTTGTTGAAATATCACATAGTGATTGTGTCACCTCTGTCTCTTCACCCTCTCTGTGTTTATTTCACAGGGCGGATGCTGGTGCCTGCTAGCTAAGGTGAGACTCCTCTTGTCACAGAAAAGTTTCACCAACTACTACAACTGACTGTGCCTGATGGTCATTGTAACGGTTTTCTTTTATCTTCTCAGGTTTGCAGGTCTGTTTCTGAATCCACTGCTGAACTAGACCTGATATTAGAGCTTCCTTCTAACCAGAAATCTCAGTGTCACAGCTTTCAACAACAAATAAGCCTAATTCAATGGACGCTTAAAGAAGGTTGACGCGCTGCCACTTATTTGATTGCTTGTTGCTTGTTTGAAGATCTGGATTTGTGAATGAATGTGTCGGGCTTAATCATAGTCAATAGTCCAAAAAAGGTCAGTCATAACTGAGGTCAAAAAGCATAATTAGGTCTCTCAGAAATAAAAGAAAATGTTTTCGCATTATAGCGGTATATCCTACGTTGCTTGCGGTTGAAACCTATATCAGCTCAGCGCTCCTCTCTGCACAGTAGTGATGTGACGTTCAAGAACGATCCGATTCTTTTGAACGGCTCTTTAAAACGAACGATGGGAACCGATTCGCAGTTGTGGGAGCCGTTCTTTTTTCACTCAAGCTCCTCCCTACTACTTCACTGGCGAACAGGCAGGAGGAGAGCACAGTCATTCATTGTAGCCTGCTTAGTTTTTTTAGGTGTTGCGTGAATAACATAAGTCAGGTTTATTTACACACAAACACATTTTATACAAAGGGTAAATCCCAAAAAATGATCTTGCTGTCAAAGCAGAGGCATGTGGCGCCACCTTGTGGAATATTTACCACATGTCCACACAAGCCATTACCAAATGAAATTATAGCATAATCATTATTTCAGAATATCCCACCAATAGAATATATATGGCGTTCTTGCATGAGTGGAAGGGACTCTTTTGCCCATCTGGACCAAAACAGGTCTGATATGAATGAATGAATGAATGAATGAATGAATGAATGAATGTCTTTTTATTTCTCACATGGATGAGTATATTGTATCAACTAAAGAAACAAATAATGCTTCAATTTCCACATCATCATCCATGATCGAGAAGGAGCAGGATGAAGATAAAATCTTATTTTTACCTGCCCCCTTATTCAAATGAGCATAGCATTGCTTAATGGTCAGCCCATTCCACCAACAAGCGCAATGCAACATAAACCAAACCAAACATATACGCATAAGATATATAATACATGAATAATAATCCAAGGTCAAAACCCAACTATGCATTTTCATAGTCTGAATGTTCTATATCTATACAACATTTAAATTGAAATATTGTGCTACAGTGCTTTAGTTCATTATTCAAAGAGTTCCATAGTTTGACACCCACCACTGCAGTACACATCTGTCATAATGTGGTCTGTGCATACTGATGCTTAAAATCATATTTTCTTCTGTGATCATCATTCTCTGAAGTGAAAACAAACAACTTTTATAACTGTTAATGTTTGACTTTTTGCCTTGTGCACAATTATCAGTGTCTGTAACTCAATTTGCTCTTTCAATTTCAATAGTCCAGATTTAATAAAAACTATATTTGTGTATATGTCTCTATGGTCTATAGTCTCTATGGTCTATAGTCTATAGTCTCCTCAGAGCCCTATCACCTCTCCTAGGCCGCGTTCTGAATCGCATACTACCCTACTATATAGTGTGCCAAAACAGGATGTAGTATGTCCCAATACATAGTATGCCACATGCAGTATGGCAAAAATACCAGGATGTCCTACTACATCCGGTCGTATTTTGCAGTATGCAAGCCAGCAGGCTTTTCTGGCTATTCTGACCCACAATCCTGTGCGCAGCGGAAATGTGCGTCACATGTGCGAGTCGTGACAGCTGTAGACCATGGATGTATTATATAAACTGGATACAGCCACTCCATTCACTGGCCGCTATCAACAATGAAGCCCTATTGAACCGCGCCATCTTGGCAAAATTTGTAGTCATTTGACTATTTCCGGTTACTTTTGACTTGCGCAGTTGTGCTTTTCTGGCCTTCCGGTTACTTTTGACTTGCGCAGTTGAGCTTCTCTGGCCGACGCGCGTCCACGAAAAAGTTCACATTTTTTAATGAAAATGACCACAAGACAACCTCCTGTGCATAGTTGAAATGGTAGTGGGATACGGTGATAAACTGGAGTGATCATTTGACAGCAATTATTAGCCTTTTCCAGGAATGGACAGAAATGGGATATTTTTAGAATAACAGGAATTTATTCACATACAATGTAAAGGAGTTGATGTGTAGCATGAAGATGAAACGATACACTGAGTTTGGGTGTTTTCAGTCAACGTTGGCGTTGACCGCTTCCAGCTATCGAATGGCCGACTGGTGTAAGATGGATAGCCTAACGTTAGAGAGATAAATGTAGGCTATGGTTATGTTAATAAAGCTAACAATGATGTTGTAACATGCATGCAGCACTGCCGATCTGATCTGAACGATTGATTCATTATTACCATGGATCGGTATTGGGATTGATCAAGGGCGAGTGTGAAATAGCAGCCACGAACTCAGCGGGTTTTCCGAGATGCGGTAGCCGCGGCCAGAGCTCCTGCTGGCGGGGAGTGAAGCTCTTCAACTCGCCTGTCACTGGCTCCCTGGAGGAATTTAGCCTGGCTGCAATAACGTTATCGCGAACGGAATGAATACCATCTACTAGCAAACAAAACATGTTCAATTATATTTAACTTGTTAAAACTAAGATGCCAGGATCAAAAAATAATTTCTCCAATTGATATATTTGACAAAAACAGGTTAATATGCAAGCCGGTTTTCATTGCTAAATCAAAGCGGGGAGAGCCGGGAACGCGCGTCTACATTTCAGAGAAATGTGAACTTTTTCGTGGACGCGCGTCGGCCAGAGAAGCTCAACTGCGCAAGTCAAAAGTAACCGGAAATAGCCAAGTGACTACAAATCTAGCCAAGATGGCGCGGTTCAATAGGCCTTCACTTTAGATTTCGATTCCTGGGGGCTTGCTGTAGACAAATGTCGCGTTATGGACAGCGCCGGATGTGGGCACATTTCAAGGCGCAATGTTATGACAAGGTAGTATGTCCCAATTGGATGCCTACTGCTTGCAAAGTACGTACTTTTTAAGGGCAGCTGTAGTAGGTACTGGTAGTAAGAAGTACTTTCTAAGGGCAGCTGTAGTAGGTACTGGTAGTAAGAAGTACTTTCTAAGGGCAGCTGTAGTAGGTACTGGTAGAGCAGGGGTGCCCAATACGTCGATCGCGATCGACCGGTCGATCGCAAAGGTAGTGTGGGTAGATCGCATGGCATTGAAAAAAAATAATAAACACCCCCCGCCCCCCCAAAAAAGTTAGCCTATCATCCATCCTCACTATGGCATTTGCCACTTGATTGACGTACAGGTATGCCAGTCTGAGATCTCATCTTTTCAAACACACGGTTCACCACGCATGCGCGCCAGTTGCAATTCTCCGGCGAGCTGATTAGCCTACCTAGTTGATGTGAGACACACTGATGTGAGATGGCTTAGTAGGGGGAAATTCCTGCAGAGGTTCCGAGAGCTCTGTCCGGAGATAAAAGAGTTTCTCCTTGTCACTAAACATGCAGAATACAACCAACTAAATGACGATCAGTGGCTGCTAGACTTGGCATTTTTAACCGATCTGACCAACATGTTGAATGATCTTAATTTAGAGCTGCAAGGAAAAGACAAAACCGTGGTCAATATGATTAGCTCAGTTAATGCTTTCAAACGAAAATTGCAACATGTGTCCTCAAAACTGCAGCGCCATGATTTGGCGAACTTCCAAAACCTTGCGTCAGAGTTGGAGATGCAAAAGAAGGCTTGTGCGCAACTTGACAGTGCGCGTTTCGCAGAGCAGATTGGGACAATTGTATCAGAGTTTGACAAACGCTTTCAAGACTTTGCTGTACTCGAGCCAGTCGCTACATTTATGTGCTACCCATTTCAGGAAGATGTTGAGGTTGATTCACTCGCATCAAAAATCGCAACGCTGTTTCACCTGAACCCGTCTGGAGTGGAGGACGAGATGTTGACACTACAAGCTGACATTCAGCTGAAGGCCAGGGCTCATGGACAGTTCTGGAACTTACTCACAGAGGAAAAGTACCCAAACATGAGGAAATGTGCTACCTTCTTGACTGCATTATTTGGCTCCACTTATTTATGTGAGTCAGCCTTTTCCCACATGAAGATTATTAAGTCCAAATACCGTTTCACCATGACTGATGATCATTTGGAGGCCTGCTTGAGGATGGCTACCAGCAGCTACTGCCCGGACTATGCAACCCTGGCTGATTCCATTCAGTGCAAGTCATCAGAGTAAGGTAGGCTAATGACCAAAAATGTTGTGTTGTATTGTGCCATACGGGTTCATGCAGGTATGCAAGGTATACCAACATAAGATATACTCAGTGTATATATATATATAAAAATATGTTTAGCATTTTTAATGTAGGTAGATCATTTGGACTTGGTCATTTTAAAAGTAGCTCCCAAGCTGAAAAGGTGTGGGCACCCCTGTGGTAGAGGTACTTTCTAAGGGCAGCTGTAGTAGGTACTGGTACTAAGAAGTACTTTCTAAGGGCAGCTGTAGTAGGTACTGGTAGTAAGAAGTACTTTCTAAGGGCAGCTGTAGTAGGTACTGGTAGTAAGAAGTACTTTCTAAGGGCAGCTGTAGTAGGTACTGGTAGTAAGAAGTACTTTCTAAGGGCAGCTGTAGTAGGTACTGGTAGTAAGAAGTACTTTCTAAGGGCAGCTGTAGTAGGTACTGGTAGTAAGAAGTACTTTCTAAGGGCAGCTGTAGTAGGTACTGGTAGTAAGAAGTAGAAGTATGCGATTCTGAACGCAGCCCCAGGCTCCTCTCATGCCCTCCCCATGTTTGTATTAGGTCACTTCCTGAAGGGGCCAATCACATAAAGAACTGCATTACCCATAAATCTCTCCTCTGACGTGACCCGCAGTCTGGTAAACCTGCACCATGGAGAGAGAGAGAGAGAGAGAGAGAGAGAGAGAGAGAGAGAGAGAGAGGGGGGGGGGGCGGCAGTAAATTCTTACCCTCAAGCTCAGGGTCTGGATGTGTAAAACAACTGGCTCACTCAGGAGCACGGAGAATGAACCTGGAAAGTTTCCATTTTCTGAATCCTTCTGACGGCAAAACGGGTGATATTGGTGGAGTTGAGCTAATCAATCCTGAAAACAACACACTGTACTGTACTGTCATGTACAGTAACACAGACAAACCACCACAGGGGCCCAGATTCATCAAATATATACTTTAATGAAATAATACTCACAAAACCTTCTGACATAAATGGCAAAAGATAGCGGAGAAATAAGCCATTTATTGAAATAATGCAAAAGAACCGATGGCAAAAACACATCATCTGGTTGCTTCTTTTATAACCCAGTTACAGAGAGCTCACTCCAGAACACTCAACATGAATATGCCATCAGAACAACAACGTGGACCAGCTTTGATCCTGGACAGAGATACCGGGCTCCGGTCTCAGTGCAGAACAGGACTGACTGACCCAGACCAGGTTCATACACTATCTAGCTGTTTCAATGTAGATTGAACAGACGCCCTCTGACAAAAACAACAAACTCTAAACACATTTTTTGAAATTATATATACATTTTTTCTTACAGCATTTACACAGAAAAAGCAAGTAGTACCACAAAATCCAACTGTCGATGGTAACACCATGGACGAGAAACTAAACAGAATAAGCAAAATAGAACACGGAACGCTCGAAGAACGGTTCTCTGATGCCGCCTGAACCATTTAGTCATAGCAACGCTGAGAGAGAGAGAAAGAGAGAGAGAGAGAAAGAGGGGGTGAGAGAGAGAGGGAGAGGGGGGGGAGAGAAGGAGAGAGAGAGGGGGAGAGAGAGAAAGAGTGGGAGAGAGAGAGAGAAAGGGAGAGAGAGAGAGAGGGGGAGAGAAGGAGAGAGAGGGGGAGAGAGAGAGAGAGAGAGAGAAGGAGAGAGAGAATGAGAGAGAGGGAGAGAGAGAGGGAGAGAGAGGGAGAGAGAGAGGGGGGGAGAGGAGAGAGAGAGGGAGAGAGAGAGAGGGAGAAAGAGAGAGGGAGAGAGAGAGAGAGAGAGGGGAGCTGGGGTTTTCATGGGAGTATGAGGCTGGGCTGCTGGAATATACCAATCTCTCCTGGTAGACTATACTGCGCCAAGACTTGTCAGACACTGAGGCGCTGCATTCACACCCGTTATGGCTTCTAGGCGCAGTATCTGGAATGCAGGGAGGAGGAGCAGCTAAGGGACAACGTTCCTACAGGAACACCCGTCTCCAGGGCCCCCAGAGAGACCCACCCACTAGAACCACCCTAGAACCACCATCCTAGAGGAGCAGTGTGCAGTCTAGAGGGAGACCCACCCACTAGAACCACCCTAGAACCACCAGCCTAGAGGAGCAGTGTGCAGTCTAGAGGGAGAACAACCCACTAGAACCACCCTAGAACCACCAGCCTAGAGGAGCAGTGTGCAGACTAGAGGGAGAACCACCCACTAGAACCACCCTAGAACCACCAGCCTAGAGGAGCAGTATGCAGTCTAGAGGGAGCTGGCTGGTTCTGCTGGTCGGACAGACAAAAGCAAAACAAGGACAGAGAGAGACCGTCTGTCCCGATGCTACCCTACCTCCCCCCTAAAGGTCCCGATGCTACCCTACCTCCCCCCTAAAGGTCCCCATGCTACCCTACCTCCCCCCTAAAGGTCCCGATGCTACCCTACCTCCCCCCTAAAGGTCCCGATGCTACCCTACCTCCCCCCTAAAGGTCCCGATGCTACCCTACCTCCCCCCTAAAGGTCCCGATGCTACCCTACCTCCCCCCTAAAGGTCCCGATGCTACTCTACCTCCCCCCTAAAGGTCCCGATGCTACCCTACCTCCCCCCTAAAGGTCCCGATGCTACCCTACCTCCCCCCTAAAGGTCCCGATGCTACCCTACCTCCCCCCTAAAGGTCCCGATGCTACCCTACCTCCCCCCTAAAGGTCCCGATGCTACCCTACCTCCCCCCTAAAGGTCCCGATGTTACCCTACCTCCCCCCTAAAGGTCCCGATGCTACCCTACCTCCCCCCTTAAGGTCCCCATGCTACCCTACCTCCCCCCTAAAGGTCCCGATGCTACCCTACCTCCCCCCTAAAGGTCCCGATGCTACCCTACCTCCCCCCTAAAGGTCCCGATGCTACCCTACCTCCCCCCTAAAGGTCCCGATGCTACCCTACCTCCCCCCTAAAGGTCCCGATGCTACCCTACCTCCCCCCTAAAGGTCCCGATGCTACTCTACCTCCCCCCTAAAGGTCCCGATGCTACCCTACCTCCCCCCTAAAGGTCCCGATGCTACCCTACCTCCCCCCTAAAGGTCCCGATAATACCCTACCTCCCCCCTAAAGGTCCCGATGCTACCCTACCTCCCCCCTAAAGGTCCCGATGCTACCTTACCTCCCCCCTAAAGGCAACGCACTTCTCCACTGGTGCCTGACGAAGGGTCCAGGTACACAGAACCAGTGAGCATGTTCTCTGACACCATCCTTCGTTGTATGAATCCAGGCAGGGACAAGGGGAGTGTAGAAATGCACAGTTCAGGGATGAAGATGGGGTTTGGGGACCCGAGGACCTCAAGATCAGAGCTGGAGAGTCAGAGAGCTGCACTGCAGAGACGGCACTGACAACGAGGCGGCCATCTTTAAAAACAAACAAACAAAGAAACAAAGAAACAAAGAGGGAAAAAAAGTCTCTTGTTTTCCTAAACCTGCTAGAGCAGGAGGCCGCGCTGGCTGGGGGCAGGGTTAGGGGCGGGGCTGTTGCAGAGAAATGGGAGGAGTCATGCAGGTTCGGAGGACAACAAACACGAGGCCGAGGGGCGACCGCTAGGGTCCTTAACTGACCCCTGAACCTTGACCCCAGACAGTCCCTTTGACGTCCGGACAGTCGGAGGTCTTCCGCAAGACCGAACTCACTGTTCCTTCAAACGTCTTCAAACGTTCTTTTGAGAGAACCGGTGGAACGGTCGAAGAGACAGGCGGTTAGTTCTCAAGTCACCGGTCCGTCCGTCTGACTGCGCCCATCTGTCATCCCGTCCCTCTAGACGTGGGACACCTTCTGCGACTCGCGCGCCTGCTTGATGCTGTACAGCCACTTGATGACGCGCGCGTTCCTCTCCACCGCTGAGATCCCGTAGGGCACGCGCTCGCCCGCCTCCTCCCCCTCCTCTTCCTCGTCCGTCAGCTCTTCTTTTGGTCGATCTGGCGCCGGAAGTAGTCCGGGCCCTTGTTGAGGATGCGCAGGGGCGCATTTCTTGCGTAATAAAACACCAGCAACAACTTTAGGTTAATCACATCGCATAGGTTTTCATATGATTGGGATCGTTACATTTTTCAGATAGCCTATCAAAGTGGTGTCGTTGGGTTTTGTAAATCCTTAAACTCCATTGTAGCCAACTAGGCCTACAACTCCAACCCCAACATGTAGGCCTAATAACGGTGTAATTTCAACTACACAAGAGCCTAATCTCTACATGGCTGTTTCACACATTTATCACCGATGTAGCCTAGCCTATGTCCGCTGTAATTTTCAAGTGATGAAATGTTTCAACATTAAGTAGCCTATAGCCGATATTTGCCGAGTGTTAAATAGGCCGGCAAGACCATAGCAGACCAGTCGGTTTGGCCAAGCCTGCTAACGTTAGCATGAATTTGGATTAAAACCTTACCTTATAAGAACTGGTTGCAAGACATCCCTGGAAACACTGTCCATAAGGAAAAGCCTCAAACATTCCGTATATGTCGCTTTACAGTTATCCAGAAAAGTTGCAAGATCCATGACTGTCTTCTATCCCGCTCTTTCTGAAATGTGCACCGTCTATGATGGGCATCATAACCAATAGGACAGCCAGGCGCAAAGACAATGGATTTGTAGCTCTTGGCTACGCCGATGGACATAAACGTGTTATCTTCAATGAAATAAATAAATATCAGAAAATAGTGTATGTGGGCTACTTTCAGTCAACGTTTTACTCCATGTATTTTAGATTTGATTGGATTAGATTATATTCACTTTAGTATCATTAAAAAAGTAGTTTAGTCGCCTGAAATTAAGTTAGGAATGCAATCCTGAATGCAAAGAGTAGCATATGAGTGCAAGATGCAGTAGGCATATGCAGGCCTACATAAATAGAATTAATAGAGTCAAGTACTTACATGGATTTCCACAGTATTTGCATGAATATACAGGGTTGTTGTTGTTTTTTGGACAATGTAGGAATAGGCTTACCTTCCTCTAATTATAAAAAATAATGATTCTATTCACACACATCCCGGACAAAAGCTGACAACACTTGCAGTGCACCTCCCACAATAGGCTATATGTAGGCTATTATAGGCCCAGTCGGTGCGCAGATCAAACTGTCGAGGAGGTGCACGTTGGCTCCAGCTCGTAGTCCTCAGTCTACTTGTGTCTAGCTACATGATAGTCCTCTAGCCTACTCTGTACCTTTATTCGTTGTAGCTTTGTTGTTATGTCTATACATTGAGAGCAATGAAGAAAACCCCTCAAACTCCTGTAGGCTACAGCTGTAGATAGGCTACACCATTATTCATTATAGGCCTATTTTATATCTAGCGTGTTTATGGAGTAGGCTACACATATTTGGGCAATAAAGCTGTAATTAAAGCTTTAAACAAACATGTATGAAATGCTTTATATAACAGAGGTGTGTAGCTTATATATGTGGGCGGGGGTGGATTGGGGTAGTAGATCCATGTAAAAGGCTAGATAAGCAACATGTCAAGATGTTTTTTGAACCACGGACCATGCTTTGTAGCAAGCCTTTCCTACCACAGGACAGGTACCGCAGGAAAGGAGTAGTACTCTGTATTTCCAAATCTGCCACATCATATGCAGAAGGTACATTCGCCTGCAGTAAAAATAAGCAGCCTATAGACCTATACATCTGTAAACCATTGGGATCCCAGTAAAGGATCTCAGGGGATTCCACTGGATCTGGGCCTGATGGGGAGGAGAGGTTGGGTCAACAAGCTCTCTCCTCATACTGTAGATGCATCCTGGAGTTCAAGCCAAACTCAGTACTCTACCAGTCAGAGGTGGACATGGGGCTACTAGAAGATTGCAAGCTACTGCCTCAATAAAACCACAACCATTTAGGAAAGGCCAACTTTCCTCCCCAGAAAATCACAACTCAGAACACGCACCATCAAATTCTGGGGTAAACACAGACTTAAAAAAATACAATAAAAGAGCCTGCGACTTCTCTTTCCATCCCCAATTCACTCTCTCACCCAGGTGAACAGCACTGGTCTAAAAACACACCCAGCATTAAGCCAGACCAAAAATGGGAACTTAAAAGGACAATTTTTATAACCAGGCCTTTGGGAAGGCATTTAGCCTGCTTTAACTGGGGTAGCTATAGGCGATGTGAAATACCACGATGCATGTAGTCTATAGCCAGGCTATGTAGTATATTATATACTGTATTATACTTTATTACATCAATACATTTGTATAACTCTCATGTAGTAATCATTTTATTAAGAATAATGAATAAACTTCACTTTAGTTTGAACTGTGTTATTTCAAGTCTCAACAGAGGTCTTTGCCCCTGAGTCAGCATTCCTTTGTCCTGTCTCTGGGTCAGCGTGACCTAAAGTTCACCTCTGAAGTCAGTAGCCTACAGTTTGTAACGCGATCCTAGGAGGATACAGGAAGAACTCAAGCAGCCCCACTGTCTGAAGAGGGGCCAGAGCTTAGATGACCCATTGACCCTTTAGAATACTAGTTCAACCGTTTGTGACCATAACTGGGGTTTATGAACATTGTTTGTATGCAAATTTGTTTGTCATGTGATTCCTGGCCTGAAGCCAGGATATAAGCTCGCCACCTCGTAAGAGAAACTTTAGTATTTGCCTAAAGATTGGGCCCTGTGGTAGGCATGCTCAATAAAGTGATGATTCGACGTTTTTGGCCTCCTTGAAGTTCTGTTCTATATGAAGATTGTGCATTTGAAACACACTGCAGCTACTTAATGCGATCTTGGGACATCAGCATGGCATGAGCCCTCAGCCTTACAAACATCGGCGTGGGGCTTTAGTCGCATTGGAGGAGGACGAATTTTCATCTCTATTATCATCTCTCTTTTGGCAACTGCCCCCCTGATCAGAAAGTCTAACTGTGCGTATGGGCGTGTCATTGTAATGGGTGGGGCATTATGGTGATTGTGCTTGACTGATGCCATCCCAATTGAAGACGTGGGTGTTGTCCTGGGAACCGGCTGATAGCAATTATGAATGAACACCCACCGCAATCAATGAATCTGGCTGCTCCAATGAGGGTTTCACCTGCAACACGGCTGACGCTCATAAATAGCGCACGTGGCCTACTGTTATGAGTGCATGTGCATGAATAAAGGACAGAGTCGGGCTGTGTCTGTAAATGCCATGTAGTAGTCGGCCATGCACATAACAGATCTGGGGCATAACACGTGAGGCAGGTATATATATAACAGCGCCCACAAGGTGGGGCTGTTGGCTACATAACATAAGACACCTGCAACATCTCCCTTCCTTTAGTAAAGTATCAATACATAAATAACAACATTTGCTCTTAACCATTTGAACACTAATTCTCCCATCCCAATATCAAATAGTGCACCTAAACAGAGACAATCAATTTATCACTAGCAACCAGAACATTACCAGCAATTGTATCAAAATAACAGCATCAGAGCACATAATCACAGTTTTCTTTACTCTCTCTTTTCATTCTTTTTTTTTATTTTTATTTTTTTATTTTGTTTCCCAATCATCACTCTCCTGTCTCTGTATACGTGTGTTTGTGTGTTCCACTCTCAGTTCAGTGTATGACCTAGAGGTCAAGTCTGTCTGGAGGCTTAATCAGCCTCCCGCTCCGGGAGAAGGCCCGGCCCTGTAACTCACGGCATGGTGTGCTCACAGTCTGTGGTGAAGAAGGCGGCGACCTCAGGGTTGACAAGCTTGAAGACACCCCAGGGCTGCTGACGACCTCATCGGCGCCGCCCCCGCTCACATGTGCGTCTCCGGGCTCAGGTGGCTGTTCCGGGTGGGCGGCCGGCTGGGGAGGGGCAGCCTCCGCTGGTCTGAGATCAACCCTGTTGCGACGATACGTAGTTCCTTCCACGTTGACGAGATAGGACCGAGGTCCCAGCTGCTGCAGGCATACACCTCTCCTCCATCGGCCCGTCCTGTCTCCTGGGAGCGGCTTCATCCTTATGGGCTGGCCGATGTTCAGCACTGAAAGATCCTTGGCCGATCTGTCATACACTAGCTTAGCTGCCTGATGTCTCACTCTCAGCTTGTCGGGAACCCCAGTGACGACCTGAGGCGCTAGTAGCTGGTCGGCCACAGGCAGAAGAGTCCTCAGCCTCCGTGACATCAGCCGTTGTGCTGGACTGCAGCGCATGCCCTCCGTGGGCGTGTTTCTCCAATGTAGAAAAGCCTTCCAGGGGTCCTCATTGGCACGATCTGCTTTCCTGCAGAGGCTTTTCACAATCTTCACTGCAGACTCTGCTTTGCCGTTAGCTTTTGGGTGCCTCGGCGAGGACATGACATGTTCGAAACCCCACTCTCTTGCAAATGCCTGAAACTCTCCACATCCGAACTGACTTCCAGAATCAGAAATGACCCTGTCTGGAATGCCATAGCGTGCAAACTGTGCCTTGCATCTTCGGATCGTTGTCTCTGCTGACAGGTCAGGTAGCAGGTCGATCTCCCAGATGTCGGAGTAATGGTCCACCATGAGCAGGAAGTCTTGTTTTGCATAGCTGAACAGGTCCATGCTCACCAGCTGCCAGGGACGTGTGGGGAGTGGTTGCGACATCATGGTCTCTTTCTGTTGTTCGTGTGCATACTCATTACACACGGAGCACTGCTGTACATAGTCCTTGATCTCGCCCTGCATATTGGGCCAGTAGAGTGTATCTCGGGCCTGCCTATAGCAAGCCTCGCCTCCCACATGGTTGTAGTGGATCCGTTTCAGCATCTCAGGACGCATAGCTTTCAGAATGATGACGCGCTGGCTCCTGAAGAGCACACCGTCCTGTGCACTTATTTCATCTCTGATGGCCCAGTATTCCCTGATGGCTATGGGGCTCTCCTCCTTCTGTTCCGGCCATCCGTCAAGCACGACTGACTTGAGTGTTTGGAGACACACATCCTCCTCCGTGTGCTTTCGAATCTGTGCGAGGCGTTGGCTGGTGACGTTCAGATAGTCTGCCTGCTGAATGGCTGCCGCGTCATACTGCTCCTGCTGCATGCTGCAGACCATCTCACGTCGGTACACGGTATCTGTTCTCTGCGGCGGGGTGGTGGCTCTGCTGAGCGTGTCACTTAAGTACATTTCAGGGCCTGGCTTGTATACCACCGTGAGGCAGTAGTTCTGCAGTGTGAGGAGCATGCTCTGAAGGCGTTTTGGTGCACTGAGGAGGGGCTTACTGAAGATGGACACCAGCGGGCGGTGGTCGGTCTCTGCAGTCACATCACCCCTCCCATATAAGAAGTAGTGGAAGCGTTGGCAGGCAAATACTATGCTCAGACACTCCTTTTCAATCTGTGCATAGTTCTGCTCCGTCTGGGTCAGCGCACGGGAGGCGAACGCGACCGGCTGTCCTTCCTGGAGCAAGCAGCAGCCCAAACCGGTCTGGCTGGAGTCGCTCTGTATGGTGACCGGCTTGCTGACATCATAATATCGTAGGACTGGCACCGCCGTGACGAGCATCTTGATTTCCTTCATAGCAGCATCATGCTTGGGCAGCCAGTGCCACAGCACATCTTTGTCCAGTAATCTTCTCAGCGGTTCACACACCTCTGACAAGCGTGGCATGAACCGGGACAGGTAGTTCACGAACCCGACAAACCGCTGAACCCCCTTCGCATCAGTGGGGTTAGGCATGTCCAGAACCGCCCTGACCTTGTCAGGGTCAGCTTTGAGACCCTCCGCTGAGAGTACATGGCCGTGGAAGCGGACCTCCTTCACTCGAAACTGCAGCTTTTTCAGGCTCAGCCTCAGCTTCACTTCTCTGCATCTGTCCATCAGAGCGATGAGGTTTGTGTCATGGTCGCGAATGGCTTCCTCCTCTGTGTCCCCACAGCCCACTATGAGGATGTCATCGGCTATGGGCTCAATCCCTTTCAACCCGGCCAGAAGCTCATGCTGCTTCCTCTGGTACAGCTCTGGTGCGACAGACACACCGAAAGGAAGTTTCAGCCACCGTTTCCTACCCCATGGCGTCAAGAATGTTGTCATCAGGCTGCTCTCCTCATCCGGGCGACACTGAAGGAATGCATCTCGTGCATCCACCAGGATGAAGATACGTGCTTTCGGCAGCTTGTACAGCACGTCATCTAAAGTGGGCATGAGGTAGTGGGACCGCCTTAAAGCTCGATTAAGGGGCTTGGGGTCAATGCAAAGCCGCGATTTGTCTGGCTTCTTTACTATGACCAGATTGCTAATCCAGTCTGTGGGTTGAGTGACTGTGGTTAAGTGTCCATCCTTCTCGTACTGATGATCCAACTGCGCTCGAACAGCTTCCCTGAGGGCTACCGGGATGTTCCTTGGAGCGCACTGCACAGGCGCCACAGTGTTATCCAGCTCAAAGTGAACATCACCTGGCAGAGAATCGACAGGGCTCGTGAACACGTCGTGGTAGGTGCTAACGAGACATTCTTTAGTTAGTTCACCCATCTGACAATGTTCCAGTTTGTTCAGCTCTTCGGGAATGGTGAAACGTATCAGACCAAGTCTCTCGCATGTCTCCCCTGAAAGCAAGGGCTTCTGGCTAGTACGCACGATCTCAAAGTCCAGCATGTGCGTTTTGCCCCTAACGACACATTGTGTGCTGTACACTCCCATCAAGGTCATCCATTCACTGTTGTAAAGCTTCAATCTGGTGAGACTTTTCCGAAGACGCATTCTAGGCGCTAGTCTCATCTTGTCCTTGATGCTCATCACGTTGCAGGTGGCTCCAGAGTCAAGCTGGCACCTCTGGACCCCTCTGTGTAGAGGCAGGTTGACAAACCACTCTTTCCCCTGAGTGTTCACTGCCCCCAAGCTCTCTTCTGAATACACGTCTCTCTCATCACGGTCGCTGTCACCCGGGTCCCCTAGCGGCGGGTCATCCACGGCGTTCAACTGACGTGCCTGCTGGCCTCTTTTCATGCATACTTTGGCAAAGTGATTAGCAGTGCCGCATAAGCGGCATGATTTTCCAAATGCGGGGCACAGGTCTCGCCCACGTTTGTGCAGTGTGCCACAGTACTTGCATTCCCCTGTGCCTCTCATGCCGTGTGGCTGTGCAGATGTGTTGGTAGACCTCCGTCCTTGTCGCTGTACATGTGTTGCATTAAAGCTCTCCCCAGGCCCAGAGCTGACCAGTGACATGGATTTTAACTTATTGTCCATCACCTCGGCTGCACGACAGATGTTAATAGCCTCATCCAATTTCAGGTCCTTTTCTCGTAGCAAACGTCGTCTAGCGCCCTCGTCAGTTATCCCAAGGACAAGCCTGTCCCTTAAGAGTTCCTCTCTCAAAGCTCCATAGTCACATGAGGCAGCCTTTTCTCTCAGTCTAGTGACAAAAGCATCCACAAGCTCTCCTTCCTCTTGTTTGAGGTTGCCAAAGACGTACCTCTCAAAGATGACATTATTGGTGGGTGTGAAGTATCTCTCGAGTGCCTCCAATATTGCTCCCACATCCTTCTGTTGCTCCGCCGTGAGTCCCAGGTTGTGCTTATAGACATGGCGGCAATCGTTCCCCATCAGTCTCCGAAGCGTCGCTGCCGGCACCGACTTTTCTTCTTTGTCGAGCCCGGTCGCAAGCAGATAATCCTCGAACTCTGCCTGAAAGTTCGCCCAGTTGCTGTGAAGATCCCCGTCATCTTCATTGGCTCCGGTGCCGGTATGTTGGATGCCATTGTCCCGACGCGACGCTAATGCTAGCAGGCTAACCGGAACTACTAAATATCTTGACCAAAACCAATAAAAGCACGCTGTTCCAGCGACAGGTCACGCTAGGCTCACTGTGGGTCCTAATAGGACTTCTGACACCATGTTATGAGTGCAGGTGCATGAATAAAGGACAGAGTCGGGCTGTGTCTGTAAATGCCATGTATTAGTTGGCCGTGCACATAACAGATCTGGGGCATAACACGTGAGGCAGGTATATATATAACAGCGCCCACAAGGTGGGGCTGTTGGCTACATAACATAAGACACCCTGCAACACCTACCTGTCGGACTCTCGCTTCTCTCTCTCATGAAGCTGTGCAGCACGGCAGGCCTGTATTTTAACGTTGTGTGTATGTTTTTTTAAAGCTTGTATTGCTAATTGTGAGAGGATCGTGTGCCGATAGCACATGTAAGCTATTGTGCGTCGGCAGTTGCCAAATAACGTGCAGTTCCAGCTCGCACGGATTTCCCGTGGCGCCACTTGTGACCTTTTGCTCTGTTTGTATAATCTAGTGCATATCTACCATGATCCTGGAATATTAGGCTGCTCGATCCGATAACTATTCCTGTTAGTCAGATAGGATTTTGGCTTGCTGTGAATTCGCCCTTGTGTTGAATTCACCCTTGTGTTTAGCGTGCACCTTGTGGTTGCGGTGGGAATGTAGCCTTGTTAGGGTTTGAGGCTGGTGGAGGTAGGACCCAAAAGCAGACGGCAGGCAAGCAGCTCAGGTTCAAAATAGGTTTTAATATCCAAAATAATACCGGGAGGAAACACAGGGGAAACACGCACTAACATTGACAATGAACTGACAGAGAACCAAGGAAACAGGAGGGCATATATACTCTGGGAGAACAATCAAGGAACAACGTACAGGTGTGCAACAAGACATAACGAGACACAGGTGCAGACAATCACCCAGACAAGGACATGGAGGGATTCCAACAAGACACCAACACAAGGACACAGGAACAAGGACACAAGGGAAGGGAACAGGGAACGAGGCTGGGACAGGGAAAGGGACTGGGCAGAAAACTAGAGGGGGGAACTAAAGGGCCAGGAGAGGAGGGACTGGAGTGACGTGAGACTAGTGAGGGGACAGGTGTCCAGAGCAGGGGCTGGGAGGACACAAACCAACATGGAAGACAAGACAACGAACACAAGACCAAACACACAAGGAGGTAGAACAAAAAGGTAGAAAAAAAGTGACAATGTGGACAAAGTGTACAATAGTCTCTGGGGGTAGTGCAGGGGCAGTCACTGGGAGGGGAGGAGCTCAGGGACAGTCACTGGGAGGGGAGGAGCTCAGGGACAGTCACTGGGAGGGGAGGAGCTCAGGGACAGTCACTGGGAGGGGAGGTGCTCAGGGACAGTCACTGGGAGGGGAGGAGCTCAGGGTCAGGAATCCAGGCCGGGAACAGGGGGTGAGCAGGGCGAACCAGGGGTCTGGGTCAGGGGCGAGGGTCTGGACCGGGAGCGAGCAGAGTGGACCAGGGGTCCGGGGCGAACCAGGGGTCCGGGACGTATCAGGGGTCCGGGGCAGGAACGTGGGTCCAGACTGGGAGCAGGGGGTGAGCCGGGGCGGACCCGGCCCGAACCATAACAAGCCTATTATGTTTATGATGCAGTGCTAATGGTTTGAGGTGTTTGGAGTAGGCTGGCTATCTGTTTCCTTTCGTTGACTACAATATTAACGAACGGCCTATCTATGCCTATGTAGGCTAGGCTACTTATGGTACACGGTCTAATTACTTTGGTTGCCGATTACCAAGAACAACCGATTGTATTGAATAAAAGTAAATGTTATTTTAATCTGATGGTGTCCTGGTGATTGCTGAAATCCCACCCCAGACATTAACCTAGGCTACATTTCATAACTATTACAATTGGGTTTAGAAAATCTTTCTGCTCGCTGACAGCTATAGCCTATATTCTGTATGTTTATGTAGAAGGAATCAGAAATGTAATTTTAGCCTATTTTAATACAATTCTATAGAGGGAATTATTTTCACCGGACAGATTTAAGTTGTCTTAACTGGTCACCATGGAGCATCTAATCCAGTTCTGTGCCATGCCAACGCTAACTGATGAAGTCGTGGCGGCCTTCAATATTGCATGATTTATTTTTGTTTTTAATGTTACTGAAAGCAACATTTGTATGTCTGTATGAGGCAAAACATAGGCCAGCTGCCCCCCCATATGGCATTTGTAAACCCTAAACACCTGTAAACTTGGCCTTATGTTTTGTTTCCTGTAAGATTGTATTCATGGTCACAATAGCCTATTAAATCAATCGGTTATTGCCTAGCCTACATAAAACAACTGATCCCCATGACAATGACATGTCAAAAAGCTTTTGACATAGGCTGATGCCACCCAGTAGCAGGTTAAGGAACTTAACAGGGTAGCAAATGTAAATTCCACCCAGGCTTAGATAATGGTTCCATCCGCATGTTCAGCAGCCAATGGAAACCGACGCGTTCAAATCGAGCTTACCCGTTCAAAATGCAAGAAATGGCCAAATGGTTCAAAATCACGCGCATTTTAACACGTTGACAACGTGTTGTCTACATGTTGTCAACATGTTGTTTACGTGTTGTCTACATGTTGTCTACATGTTGTCAACACGTTGTCAACGCGCTGATTTTTCACATGTTAAAAACACGTAGACAACACGTAGACAACACGTAGACAACACGTAGACAACATGTTAAAATTCGTGTGATTTTGAACTGGACGTCCTTCCATATTCGTGTGACGTGAGTTTGCCATACAGACGTGTCTCTCCAGTGACTCATCACCCCTCGGTTCTTCTGACCGGTAACGTTGGGAAAGTAACTGCTATTTTATTCCAAAGACTGATCTAGCAGAAGTGGATTGTTTTCTTTGTTTTATTTTGTGCTCCTACCGCAATGAATGTTATTCATATGGGAGACGGATTATTTTGGAATGCAATTTATGTTTAGTATATGTGCCAGTACACAGTGTTATTTTGACTGACATTATTATTGAAGGGACTTTCATGAACAGTTATTCTTTGTAAGTGAATGCACTGTTTAATGGTAATTTTACCTCATGCTTTTTTGGTTTAAATATACATTTGACCTTACGGAACTGTTATTGTCCTTGTGTATAGCCTACAGTTTATTGAGAAGGTTATTTCAGTATACAGTGTACTTACCTTGGTATAGGGGCGCCTCATCTGTCTCGCTAGTGCTGGGGAGGGAGAGTTTATGCTGGGATTGATTCATATTATATGCTGAGCATACACCTTCAGGGAGCTACCGTGCCTGCTGAAGGCCTCCCCACAACATTTTATAGGAGTAGCATCCTGAACACTTAACTCAGCAGGACAGACACCCACATACTTACTCACGTAGGTACTGAGGCTAATCGTGCTGGGGCGTGTGGACCCAGATCCTTACACTGACCCAAACGCCCAAGGTAAGGTAACTACTATGACCCCTATTAGAGGTTTTTACCCTCACATGGTCAAATCATTTTTTTTTACATTTTAGAAAGATGCAGAATAAAAGTACTGCTTCCCCCTTGAAAAAATGTCTGGATTTATTAATTTAAGAGGGTTCAACAAGAATGTCCTGTTTACTTCTGTCTGTTTTGGTCCCCACCTCTAACAAGGCAAACAATAGTATTATGACATTGGTACCATACAGTATTAGTCTACATCGAAATCTTGACTAATGCACCTTTAAGATGACTTTGTATAAAAGTGTCCAAACTTGAAATTTTAAGCATTTTCCAAACATTTTGGTAAAATATAGTAGTTTGCGGACTCATGCTTACTGTAAATATATGTTCTTTATTTTTTATTATGCAGGTCGGCCCAATCCTGCAGCTGACCACCCTGATTTTGCCCCATCACTACACCTGGGTCCTGAGGTCTGGCAACGCCAGTCCAACCACATCTGCTAAGAGAGCAGCAAATAAACTGGCTCGGTACCAAGGAGCAGCTGCACCTGAGCCCAGGTCAAAGGTCATTACCCAAAATAAAGAGGACAAACACGACGAATGTGACCACAAGATGGCTGAATCAAACGGCAGCTGAGAGAACAGAGTGAAACTCCACAGCAGGAAGATAAGGTTGCGCTAAGAGAGCTTTTTACTGAGAGGTGTCCAAACAGATCTGCAGGGAAACGGAATGTGAGCTCGCTAGAACAGGATGTCACAAGACTAGCAAAATTGCTCATCTCTTCTGAGAACTTCATTGTCATAGACAAGCTTCATTGTCACATATTTCCATGTTTTCTGGACTGACAGGTTTAGCTGTGTTTACATGGATTTTTATCTTAACAGTTCATCTCAGAACGAAGGGTTATGTCCAGGGAAAGTCTCCTTTTTTATTACCAATGTGCTCTCAGTATTGTTGAATTTCTTACTGTTAATTCATTGCCACTTTGTTTGGCTTTCTATACATGGATCTGTCCACTTTCTGACTGTGTACAGGGCAACAGGTTTACTTATTGTCCACATAAAACATTAAAAAGCTAAATAAACCTAGTCAGATATTGGTATGTAATCTCATGACAGAGTGGGGCGCCACACAGTTCAGAGCATCTATCAGTGGCAGGATGTGCTGAGAAACCAAACAAGACGCAGGTTACTTTACATGTATTGAATAAGTCTGCATAACTACTGTAGCCTGCAAATCAGGCAATCTTTTTTGCACATATTGTCTGCAACAATAATCAGAGCCCAGCAGAGAGAAGGAACAGGGCAATGATGGCTTAGTTAAAACAACACAGACTGCTGGTGTCACTTTAGGAGGTGCACTTACTCTGGAGACAAATTATTCTAAGTTGCTTTGGATGAAAGCAATGGCTAAATGACTGAAATGTAATGTCCTATCTCGATCTCACCACTAGATGTCACTAGATACTCTTTCTGAGGGTATTTGTGGTGTAGCATAGTTTGTGTTGGACAGGCTGATATGAAGCATGTGCCCAGAGAGGCTTGTTGATTCCCTTAACTGATCTGACACAATGTGTTTGGTGGTTGTCATGTTTACTCCCTGCTCTGGACTGACTGTGTTCTGACCCTGTGGCATCTAGAGAGAGTATCTCTTTCACAGTCATTACCTCTGCCCCAACGACAGCATAGTGCGGAAGGTAGGTATTCATCCTCTGCGTTTCTCCCATCCCAGCTGTCCTCCTCCAGGGGCAGCCAGGACCAGTGGGCAGCCATCGTTCATGACGCCCGGGGACCAAGTGCTCAGTTCAAGTCCTGGTCAGGGACAGGGGCATCTGCCTGTTTTTCAAATTGGGTTCTTGGGAGGAAACCCTTGTGAACACGGGGAGAACATGCAAACTCCGCTCAGAAAGGCCCAGAGACCTTCTTGCTATGAGGCAACAGTGCTAAGGACTGTGCGAATGCCCCTTGTGAGTGATTTTGGCGTTCAGTGTCTCCTTCAAGGACACTTCGGCACACTGCTGGGAGCTGGGATGGAATCGGGGTTCTTCAATCCCCAGTTGGCCGCTCGACCATCTTGTGTCCCTGCTGGCGGTGCCAGACCCTGCCTGCCTTACAGGATATTCCACTCACAGTGGTCGTCCCAGATAGGGCTTCAGTACGAGAGAGAGGGAGAGGCTGTAGATAAATACTGTTAGCTGGTCTCTCAGTTGAACACCCCCTGAGTGTCTCTCCTGGAAGGGGAGGGAGGGAGGATGGGAAGAGAGATTCAAAGAGGAAGAGAGAACGAGAGAAAGGGGGGAAGAGTGGAAGCTGAGCCATGAGAGGAGACTCTGGGAGCGTATGGGCTGCTTCAGCTCTTCTCCATGAAGAGAGGAAGGAGAGTTGGAGGAAAGACTGGAGCAGTGTCTATATAGTCTATAGTCTCTATGGTCTATAGTCTCTATGGTATATAGTGTCTATAGTATCTATGGTCTATAGTGTCTATAGTATCTATGATCTCTATGGTCTGAGGAACGCTCTTAACCAGGACTTCAAGAAAGGCGCGGCATGGAGTATAAGCTCCGGGCAGATAGAATCAGGCCCTGGGGCTTTCCCTGGCCTTACATGCTGGAGGGCAGCAGCAAACTCCTCTGGTGTGAATTCACCAGAGATGTTACCACCGCTAGGAGTTGTGTCCTTCCAGAGGTCAGACACTTCTTTAGCCACGAGACGTGACGATCCGCGGTCTTTGCCCTCAGGTGTCCCACTTTTCACAAATTGTGATGCGATTTTGTTTGCAAAGATGGGGCAGTGATGGGGGGAGTGTCTGGACCTACCAGTGAGGTTGTTAAGGATGCTCCATGCCTTGCGGCTGGAGTGTGAGAAGTCGATGGAGTTAATGGCCTCCTCCCAGCGCTCTTGTCTCCTTCGGCTGAGTCTAGACAGCAGGGCTGAGGCAAGTCTGTCTGACTCAGCTCCTGGGGGGGCCCGGAGGAAGGCACAGTAGAGACTCTCACGCTCCTCATCCCAACACGGTTTGTAACTATTGCGACGTCCGCGTGGGATGGATTCTTGGCCTCTTTCACCAGTATGCTGCAGAGTTCCCGGTACGCCTCGTCCACGTTGTTGGTGTTAGGTGGTGGGAGGCACCTTGTGGATCTATGGGTAAGGAGGCGGTAGCGTTTCCAGTTGGCCTTTCAGAAGTTCCATCGCGTCACCGGCTCACTCGGGACGAGGTCCACGAGTTTAGGCATGGTTATCAGCGATGGTTGATGTTGGGACCACGGGAACTTTCCTAGCACGCGTCTATCAGGGAGCCGGTTATCAACGCCGACGCTCACGAATGCCAAGTCAGGATTGGTCCCAGTTTTCCAGTGACCTGAGACAAAGCTGGCTGCGCCCTTGAGATCGTACAACAGGGCCAGGCTGTTGGCAGACTTTGCTTCGCTTACGGTGGTTAATCGCAGCTACTGACCATGAGAAGGTGTCTGGTGTCGGCCTCGCCACAAATGAACTATTCATTCATTCATTCATTCATTCATTCATTCATTCATTCATTCATTCACACAAACAGATTATATATAAACCTCTTTCTCTTCCTCTCTCTCTCTCTCTCTCTAGTGTTGAATTCAACCATGAATGCACAGAGAGAACCACAACATGGCCATTCAAAATCCTAAAAAAGACAGATTACTAAATGTACTACATGAATTGCAAAACACTATAACATAAAGTAATTGTGGGTAAAATAAATGATTGGCTTTATATTATACAAAATAAAAATAAAAAGTATTATAATAGGACCGACTGGCTTTTAAAAAAATGTTGAGCATGTTTCTAATAGTGGCTCAAAGTGATCATGACAGCTGGCCATCAGTGAAATGATGTGAAAATATTCATAAATGTCACAAAAAATAACACTCAGTGAATACAGTAAATCACTTTAGTCAAAATTGACCCATTTATTAGCATGCAATAATATATACTGCATACAGTAGGACCCCACTCATCCGAACTTCAGAGATCCGAACCTCCCGGTCTACCGGACAGTAAAACGTTTAAAAACGTTAAAAAACGTTGTGTTTTTTTTAGCCTGCTATTTGGTTACTGGTGGGATTTTCATTACAGTACTGTACCCTACAGTGAATAAAAACAGAACTGTATGTTGACCTGCATGTTGCCTGTAGGCTGTAGCCTACTGTCACGTTTAATTTCTTTGTTACTTTAATGTCGAGCGCAAAACGCAAACGAGTCTGCTGCGCGAGAGCTGCATTCCTTGGTAGCCAGTAAGCGCGTCAGCAACCTGAAGCAGAGGAGCATCGAGTCATTTTTCGTTCACAGTTAATGGACTTCAGGAACACAGACGTGTTGTAAGCATGTAGATTAGCCTACTAGGCCTACTGTATTTGTTAAATAATAGCCTACAGCCTAGGCCACGTTAGCCTACATCGGTTGTTTAGGCTGCAATAGCCTAGACACGACAACCTGTCTGTCATTTCATTTTATTTATTTATTTATTATCATTTGCTCTAATTGTTCTAATGTTGGGTTGCTTTTAGGCTATAACATTTTGTTCTGCGAATACAGTAGCCTATCGATGCAGCGTACGCCTCATTTGAGAATAAAGTACTGTATTTGGTCAAAGCATGCACTCAAGTGGAAATTCGTTTATTTTATTCTAGGCTATACTGTAGGCCTATTATAGGCTAGGCTGTATGAGTTTAGTTGGCTATTTGATTGCAATTTTGATGCATTTTCACAAGTAATTAAGGGTATTTATCGGTGTATTATGAGTCTATATGAAACAAGTACCACTTATTGAATTTGGTGCATTTTAACATGTTTCAGTCATCCGGACATTTCAGAGATACGAACGACCTTCGATCCCGTTGGGTTCGGATAAGTGGGGTCCTACTGTACATTTTTTACGCATATTTTTTTTGGCGGTGTGATCTGTTCGGGGGCCCCCTGCCTTCCACGCATGTGGAAAGCGGCAATCTAGATGTTCCCCCCCTCTGGGCCGCTTGGCCCAGAGTGCCGGGCCGGAAGAGGGAACGGCATCTAGTCCCCTGCCTCTATGACGATCAGAGTGGGCCGCGATTGGGAAGACGCTCGGAGGTAACTCAGCCCACTAAGACCGTCAAAGAGCGCCACAGGAGGACTGCTGTACATTATAGTCCCTGGCCTCCACGGGTCAGCGATTCGTGGAGTCCGAAGTAAATACAGCCTAGTGTCTCTGCCTCCATGGTGACCGGAGGGACGGCTGGATGGCCCTTCGGAGATGTAATGGCAAGAGTGAGCAATGACGTGTTTTGACAGCTTAAATACATGCGCTCTAGCGAGCTGAACCAATGCTATGACAGCTGACAGTCAGCTGGTGGTTTGCGTCATACGGGGTGTGACTGATTGGCCTCTGCCGATTAGCCCGGCGTTGACATCCGTGTCTCGCCTGAAGTACGTCGGAGACTTTTTTGACCACTGGTATAGATATACTCTTGTATGTAAAATAACATCTCATAAACATGAAACAACAACAAAAACATTTCCACTTCCCTAAAGTCAAAATTAAAATTAAAATTAAAGTTAAAATTAAGCAATAAACCATGAGAGGTTGTGTAGTGATCATATAACAGCTAGGGGGCGTTGTTAGGCACGACGCGAAGCGGACAACACCAACTAGCTGTTATAAAATCACTATAACACATGGCCTCTCGTGGTTTATTGCTTAATTTTAACACGGCTTCCAGCCAATTAGAATCAAGAACCAGAACTAACCGTTGTATAATGATTAAACAATTCATTGCCTTGGGGCTGACATGAGTTTTCTATGAAAACGACTTGACAGTCTGTGTCTTTATACATTCATTTTCAATGTGGGGCCAAAAACACCTCCAGTTGTTATATAGGTACAAATATGTTGTTTTAGGTCGGCTTCAGGTTTCTACAGTACTTTCTCTTTGCTGCTTGACTCCTCTGGACACTCTGCTTGTCAGCATTCCTTGGTTTTGGTGTTGGGTAAAGAGTCCAGCCATATCATTCATGTTTCACTTATACTTCTTATCCTTTTCCTACCCCGACCCTACCCGACCCCTGCCTCTATCTGGGACCAGGCACATTCACGCACAGACAGACATACACCAGTGTTTTGCCATGTCTCTCCTATGATGTTATTAGCCTCTCTTACTCTGAAAATGTAATTTATTGCTTTATTAATGTTCTTAGCCGGTAGACAAACATACTCCAGGAGCTTGCTCGATCGCCTTGTTGAGAGGGGTCAGGGAAGAATTTTTACAGCTCACTTATCTGGCCCCCGGGTGATTACTGTTTTTTTGCTTCCCTCTGGAATATGTAGGGGTGGGACGTCTGCCCACCTCCCTTGTTCTCTGTAAAGCACATTGTGTTGCCTCTGGGTATGAAATGCGCTTTACAAATAAAGCTTTGATTGATTGACTTCTCTGTGTGCAATATAATCATGTCTTCAGTTTTTAATTGTGTGGTGTCCATGGTCACCATGTTGGCAAGCGGTCATTTAATACAAACGACGCTAGGCAGGGAGTGTAGCATGCTTCACTTTTGGTTTAGTATTTTGTTCAGCACTCTGTGAAAAAACCTGTGAAACACTGTGAAAATTATGTATGATTGACTGTTTAAATAATGCAGGGATATAATTTGATACATTTACAGTATGATTGACGGTTTGAATGATTCAGGGATATTATTTGATAGATTTATGATTGACGGTTTGAATGATTCAGGGATATTATTTGATAGATTTATGATTGACGGTTTGAATGATTCAGGGATATTATTTGATAGATTTATGATTGATGGTTTGAATGATGCAGGGGTATCATTGTGTCCTGTGTAACGTGTGGGCTGACCTTTGATGACCTCTAACCTGTACGGTGAAGTGTCCTGGTTCAACAAACACACAGAAATTCTATTTCATATACAGTATACTCACACACACACACACACACACAATAGGAGGAGTTGATGTAGCTCTCAGTTATATACAGCTTCTCTTAGTAACTGGTGATGCAAAGAGTCTGAAGCATTTCTGACGATATTCTTCTGTCCAAAGTCGCTCCATAGTTTTATGGTTTCTATATTTAGGGACTTCTCCAGACTGGTTTGTCTGGACAGGTTGGTTTCCGGGTACAAAAAATGAAATAATTCATCGAATAATTCAGAACCGAACACTAAAGGAATGAAGCTTGTTTCCAGGTTAGCTTCAGTGTGATTGATGTGAAAACATGTTGCTTTTTTCTCTGCCAGCCGGCCTGCCTGTGTGTCTGTCTGTTTGTGTACCTGTAAAGTCTTCCTGCCTATATAGGAGCTGGATAAGTGGGTGGAGGGGCATTGAGGTGCACTTAAGCTGTAATGACCCCTAAGCCCAATAGGAGGTGCTACATATCCTCCTGCCCACCCCTTATGCCCCAGCCACAGTGCACACTTGTTCTGCTCCTGTGATCAGAATCACCTCACCTAGCAACAGATGACATGGTGAGAACAACTCTCACATAAAACCTGCCATTGGCTGATGAGAGATTAGTGAAGTGAAAGTGGAGTTGTGGGACTTTCCAGACCTCATGTCTTTCAGTGGAGGGGAAGCTGGAGGTAAACACCCTGCTGTAGCAGCACTGACCGGCCCTGAGATGAGGAACAGGACAGACCACAGAACATGGAACAGACCTCTGTCATATCATCACACAGTACAGAAACTCACACCATGGTCCAGGTTGAAGAATAGAGAAATGAACATTTATAAATCTAAATATCAGTCATTTTGAAGAGATACAGACAGATAAAGCCATGTTGTTTTTATTTAAATTCAACTCTCTTTCTGGACATGTTCAATGTTATTCATTCACTCAGGGGGTGGTTGGGTTTCTAAGTACAGTAGTGTTTGACCAGGTACGCATATTACCATCAGATGAAGAGTTTCCTGCACCTGAATGCTGTTGTTATGCAGATGACTGTTTTAAACTGACTGTACAAATGACTGTAATATAAACTATAACTAGCCTACAGCTGGTTGGCTGATAAAGAAGGTTGGACACATGGTCAGAATTTAAAGACTTCCTGTAGGTTAGACGATAGGTACTTTGCCACAGTCATTGTTGTTTTCAGGGGGGAAAACATTAGAAAATAATTCAGAAAAAAAGACTTAAAGGTGGGATAGGTAGTTTGCTTTTGGCTTTATTTGGTAAAATTGTCATAATATCCTTTCAGCTATCAGTAACAGAAGTGCTCTGAGAATAAACTTGGATCTCCGTGTTTACCGCTGCCTCTGTATTTTGGATTCAAAGAATGCACCGCGCCCGAATGTATTGACCAATCAGGGTCTCTATCTCGTCACACCTACCAGTCATGTTTGGAGGGAGGGATTACATCATGATTGACAGGAGGAAGGGGCGGGTTCTTTTGAAAAAGATGACCAATCCGAGGCCTTGTTGACATCAAACTACCTACCCCACCTTTAAGGATTTTTGGTTGAGCTCCACAAGTCATTTTTTCTGGGAAGGCGCGTCCTACTCTCCAATTGTCAAATAAAGATGTTTGTTTGCTTGCTGTATCATTTGATTGATTTATGATTGACTGTTTGAATGATACATCCATATCATTTGATTGATTTATGACTGATTGTTTGAATGATACAGCCACATCATTTGATTGATTTATGACTGATTGTTTGAATGATACATCCATATCATTTGATTGATTTATGACTGATTGTTTGAATGATACAGCCACATCATTTGATTGATTTATGACTGATTGTTTGAATGACTGCTGTGAGGCGACAGTACTAGGTACTGCGCCACCTGTTTGAATGATTGACTGTTTTGAATGAGGCAGAGGTATCATGTGATTGATTTATGATTGACTGAATGATACAGGTGTATCATTGTGTTCTGTGTAACGTGTAGGCTGACCTTTGATGCCCTGAGTACAGGTCCTAGCTAACCAAACACACGGAAATGATATTTTATATACTGTAACACTGTACACTGACACACGCACGCACAGACACACATCTTCTGGTAGCTCAAGAATACATGTTCATGATCAGCTTCCATATGCCCACATACCCTCCAGAATAGTTGTTGTATAGATAGAAGCCTTCCTCTAATCTTTGGAGCTCTAAAAAATCTGAAGATATTCTTCTGTCTTAAGTCGCTCCATAGTTTTATGGTTTCAATATTTAGGGACTTCTCCAGACTGGTTTGTCTGGACAGCCTGGTTTCTGTGAAACAGGATCAGTGAGATTCTCACCCCAACAGTTGATGTAAGTGGATAGGAACGCAGCCATAATCTTTCTTTGTTGTTGTTTTCAGGGGGTAGATTGATTAAATTATGCGTTTTGTCAGTACATGAGTTATCATATTAATGTAAAAAGGTAAAATAATTAATTGAATAATTCCGTCATGCATTCTCACTTTTACATGATAGCCATTAGTCATCTAGTTCTACTATAACTGAAGCATATAATCAGCCACTTCCCTAATGGCATTATAGGCTTCATGTTATGTACTGTACACTTTCAAGTCCCCATCAATCTGATGATCATTATCTTCTTTTTACATAAAGACCTTTATGTGAGGCCTCTGACACCCCAACTCTATGTATTCTATCCCTGCGTTACCTCCTAAGTTCTCATCCACTGTGCATTTACACTACAAGCCTGAACAGCCATGTGAGCGTCTACCTAGATACAGATGATGAGGCTGGAAATGACTCATCTGATTGGTCCAAGGGTCCTACACAAGAGACAAAAGAGAGAGAAAAGAAATGTTCAGTTCAGGGTATAATTCAAGTCTTCTCAGTTCTCCTCTCTGTGAAGAAATTACATCAACAACAATTACATGCTTTGCTTGATAAATAAAACATTTTTGGTGGAAATACATCATAGTCTTTCATCATAATGTCTCAGGTTTGTAGTTTTCAGACAGAAACACTTCTCCAGATGCAAATGTTTCCAGAGCTTGCTCTTCGACATCAGTCCCTCCCATATTGTAAACATAAAACATTTTCCCGGTATCTCATTTGATCCCAAGCACACGGTCCATAAGCAGATACACACATTGTGGCATAGGCATGGCACGGATCAGCTCAGACCTTGTTTTGCTGAGGAAACCTTGCACGACTGGCCAAAATGGCTACTCAGGATATTGTTGATTTGGATGTAATTGGTTAATTGAGTTTTAAGTGGTCAGTTGATACCTGTGCTATTCCTTGTGCTGCCCTATAAAGAGATATGTCTGTCTGTTGCTGTAACACTGTCAATATGGTTGGCATGGCTGAATTTAGGAGAACTGAGTGTGACAGCCTGAAGAGCCAAACATGATGAGTAAACAACGCTCTAACTCAATACAAAGTAAAACTGAATTAAATGTTTGTCAATGTTTAAAAACAATGCTGTATTTATGTAAATGACTGTGTTCTGATTGAGAATGAACTGTTAGTTACCGACCATACAGTAATAATGAACGTACAATGTTTGACCTCTGCCTAGCAACATGTGACATGTGTTTTTCTGAAGCAGAGATTGGTTGGTTTGGTTAAGAGTCAGTTTATTATCTGAGTGCTCTGCTCTCTTTCATCTAGTTGAGAAGTTGAACGCTGGAGGAACATGTCCTTGTCAACTGTGTTTTCCATTTGCATGGCTGTGGTTCTGTCCACGCAAAAAGCAGGTAGGCTACATTATCATAAACTACACACCGTGAGTCTGTATAATACAGTCTGTATAAAGTCTATGGTATTACCAGGTATAATTAGCTTTCCATCAATGAACTTATGACAGTGATCTTATTGTTGAATATTGTTTCATATAACATTTGTATTAAATGTTTCTGAATTGTTCTTTGACATGATTATCATGAATTATGAGAAAATAAAGTGTGTAATGAATTCAGATGAAAACTGTAATTATGCATTATTTGTCCTTCAATATTTCAGATGGATATGAGGAGTACGTGGTAGGACACTGCTTTTACTCTACAGAGCAACCGCATGAGTTCATACTCTCTTATATTTATAATAAGATTGAGTATATCAGGTTCAACAGCACTAAGGGCAGGTTTGAGGGATACACTGAGTTTGGTCTGCATAATGCTAAGATCTGGAATGATGATGCTGCTTACATGGCTCTTGTGCAAGCAGCGCTGGAGCGTTTCTGCAAGTACAACACTGAGGGCCACCTCTCTCACGTACTGGAGAAGACAGGTGAGCTGCCCTCCTCACCACAACAACATCACATCTCTCACTCACCAGATGATACGACACCTCTTTCATCTGTTCACTACAAAACCTGTAATGAAGCTTCTGTCTGGTGGATATAAAGCAACATAGACCTGATGATGATTAAATGATGATGTTTTCATCTTGTGGGATGGGAGGATGATATTGTTTTTCACCATTCAGAACTGGTGGACTGCATTACTGGTCACCTCTGGGACTGAGAGAGATCTAGAAACAAACATGATGAATCTACACAGTTATATTAAAGATCAATAATAGAGTAGACATATTAAAGATCAATAATAGAGTAGAGATATTAAAGATCAATAATAGAGTAGACATATTAAAGATCAATAATAGAGTAGACATATTAAAGACCAATAATAGAGTAGACATATTAAAGATCAATAATAGAGTAGACATATTAAAGACCAATAATAGAGTAGACATATTAAAGACCAATAATAGAGTATATATAATAAAGACCAATAATACAGTATATATAATAAAGACCAATAATACAGTATATATAATAAAGATCAATAATAGAGTAGAAATATTAAAGACCAATAATAGAGTAGACATATTAAAGATCAATAATAGAGTAGAAATATTAAAGACCAATAATAGAGTAGACATATTAAAGACCAATAATAGAGTAGAAATATTAAAGACCAATAATACAGTATACATAATAAAGATCAATAATACAGTATATATAATAAAGACCAATAATAGAGTTAATTAATAGCGAACAGAACCCTGATCAATATGATATGAATGATAGTGTTATATGAACTAATGTGTTGCTGTTTTTCCTCCACTATCAGTGGAGCCCTCTGTCAAACTTCTCTCAGTGACCCCCTCTAGTGGCAGACACCCTGCCATGCTGGTGTGCAGCGCCTATGACTTCTACCCCAAAAAGATCAGAGTGACCTGGAAGAGGGATGGACAGGAAGTGACCTCAGACGTGATCTCCACTGAGGAGTCGGTCAACGGTGACTGGTACTACCAGTTCCACTCCCAACTGGAGTACACGCCCAGATCCGGGGAGAAGATCTCCTGCATGGTGGAGCACGCCAGCCTGGACAGACCCCTCGTGAAGCACTGGGGTGAGTTCACTGCTCAGCTGTTGTTAGGGTGTTGTCATGGTGTACTAGGGTGAGTTCACTGTTCAGCTGTTGTTAGGGTGTTGTCATGGTGTACTAGGGTGAGTTCACTGCTCAGCTGTTGTTAGGGTGTTGTCATGGTGTACTAGGGTGAGTTCACTGCTCAGCTGTTGTTAGAGTGTTGTCATGGTGTACTAGGGTGAGTTCACTGTTCAGCTGTTGTTAGGGTGTTGTCATGGTGTACTAGGGTGAGTTCACTGTCCAGCTGTTGTTAGGGTGTTGTCATGGTGTACTAGGGTGAGTTCACTGCTCAGCTGTTGTTAGGGTGTTGTCATGGTGTACTGGGGTGAGTTCACTGCTCAGCTGTTGTTAGGGTGTTGTCATGGTGTACTAGGGTGAGTTCACTGCTCAGCTGTTGTTAGGGTGTTGTCAAGGTGTACTAGGGTGAGTTCAGCTGTTGTTAGGGTGTTGTCATGGTGTACTGGGGTGAGTTCAGGTGAGCAGGGTACGAGTGCTGTGTTGTGGCTGGGTACCTGAATGACCCTGACTGTGACTGTGTGTGCTAGCGTATGATAGATGGTGGTCTGTCAGAAGCTACATACAGGACAGCTACAGTGTCATCACATGCTAACAGAAGGGTCATTTCTCCTTGACAGACCCGTCCCTGCCTGAGTCTGAGAGGAATAAGATCGCCATCGGGGCGTCTGGGCTGGTGCTGGGACTGGTCTTTGCACTGGCTGGACTCATCTACTACCAGAAGAAGAAATCCAATGGTGAGTCATCAGCTGTGTGTAGAGAACATGTACAGTCTTCATAGTCATCTGTGTGTAGAGAACATGTACAGTCTTCATAGTCATCCAGTCTTCACAGTCATCTGTGTGTTATGTACGCAGCACACTGTAAAATAATCATGATGTAAGAAAGATTCACTTATACATTGAGAGATGTATTTTTCAAGAATACTGCTCCTGTGTTCAGTGGATGGTGGCAGCAATGTTGATTTATTTGTTGAAATATCACATAGTGATTGTGTCACCTCTGTCTCTTCACCCTCTCTGTGTTTATTTCACAGGGCGGATGCTGGTGCCTGCTAGCTAAGGTGAGACTCCTCTTGTCACAGAAAAGTTTCACCAACTACTACAACTGACTGTGCCTGATGGTCATTGTAACGGTTTTCTTTTATCTTCTCAGGTTTGCAGGTCTGTTTCTGAATCCACTGCTGAACTAGACCTGATATTAGAGCTTCCTTCTAACCAGAAATCTCAGTTTAACTGAAATAACGCTAAAATGCTTGAGCGTAATACAATATATTTGCTCCATATTAACCAATACTGTCTTAAGAAGGCCATACACATGTTGTCTCCCTGAAATCCCTGCGGTGTTATGGGATTACAGTACCGGTCATCTTCTAAGGATGCCGTCACGCTTTACGCTCCCAGGGTATTTACCCCTCACAGAGAGTTGCGTAATCGTGTGCGCTACGACCGGTAAATCGAACAGACGCGCCCGACTGCTAACGGTCTTCTTCCCAGAGCTCTCCCTATTACAGTTTACTGGGACGCCTCCTCTGTGACCTTAAGAGAGAGAGGCACCCGCTCGTATACCACTCTGGTTCACGACCGCTCTGTTCCTTATTGACAGCTGTTACGTGTCGGGTTAGGATGATTAGCAATATTATTTACTGCAAGGGAGTATTATCACACTGAGTCTAGAATCAACCTTTAAAGAGCTTGAGATGTTATGCCTGGACAGCTTAATTATTTACATTACAGGAATAATAATGATGAATGAAAACTCAGTCCCTTTAGAGGAAATTTTAATGAATTAAATGATTAAAATGGTTATACAAATTTAATGATTAACTGATCATACAAGTCTTACTTGTTACACATTGCCAGCCACCAAGAGCGCACAATTGAGCACAGCAATAAAACTTTGATGAAAATAATAAACCACATCAGTACTAACCTTATGATCAAAATACAAAACATATTAATTTTATGTATACCTATACATTCTAAATGGTAATTATGTGTCCTGTCCTATATATATAATAAGAATTTATCCTGCCAATGAACCTATGATTAAATGACACACAATTAGTAATATAAACTTCACCTTAAAACTCTATTCAATCAACAATATGCAAACATGGAAAACCCGTTATACCGTGATCGAGAGTAAAAGAATGGGATGTTTAGTGGAGCAAAGAACACCTGGCCATGGTACTCGCTTCACCACAGAACACAATTCTCACCCAGGCGCGGCCCCTCCGGAACGGAAGGGGATGTTGGTCGTGTCGCAACGGCTGCTGCAAAGTCTGGTTTTCTCTGCAAAGAGGAGACGGAGACAGCCCGTCGGAACGCCGTGGATGTAGAACTGGGAGATTCTTTTAGCCGGAACGTCTGCTTCGGGAGGGTCGGGCGAGGCTCGCGGGCAGTGTAGACATCTCATCTGACTAACAGTCAAATCTTCCTTATATACCCCATGCTCGCCTTCGAGAACCTTCGAATCAACCGGTGAATCTTCAGTCTCACACCATATATGGAAACCACCATTTTGTCCCATCTCAGCATGCCGTCAATGGAAAGTCCCCAAGCCACCTCTTGTACACGTGATCGTATCATGCCTTTTGTAACAGTACTTAGACTTCACAGGGACTCTCACATGAGAAACATCCCTCTGAAAGTCACTCATTGTACCTTAAGACAGTCAGTTAGTAGGATGTTCAGTTCATAGGCCTAAAGTGTCAAGGCCACAAGTGTCTCTCAGAACGCACCCTCAGCCTCTGTGTGTTCTGTGTAGCGTAGCACCAAGCAGGCAATTGCTCCACATCCCACTTCCTCTCAATCTTTCACCACCGAGCTTCTAAACAAAAACTCAAAAGTGGTTACGACATGGTGCGCCGCCCAGGCACATGTAAAACATACTGTAATCTCCTTCTAAAGTTAAAATCTTTCAATGCTTTCACAATCTTTCTTTCTAACAAATCATTTCTTATGACTAAACTTAAACACATTTCTATTACATCTTAAAAATATAGTTTATGTATTTGTAACATGTGTATATTTGCTCTTTCATTGTTCTGAGTCTGCGTGTGTGTGCGTCTGAGTGTCTGCTTGTGTGTGAGAGTGGAGTCTGCGTGTGTGTGCGTCTGAGTGTCTGCTTGTGTGTGTGTCTATGTTTTTCTCCTACCTTCCATGTTGCTTTGTCCTTATTCTTAACTGTAAGCGTGTTAGCACAGCATATCAAGCACTTTTCAACAGATCAGATTAGCATCCAGCACGGATGAGCACACTCGACAGATCAGGTTCGCATCCATCAAGGTGTTACACGTAAGAATCTGTCAACCTCCGTATGGCGGTTATGCACTCTTCTGTCCCAGCAGGCCCAGGGGCCGCAGCCGGGAGGTCGATCATACTCTGCTCTGTACTTCCCTCTCCTGTGAGGCCTACGCTAACAGGCCTAGTGATCTCAACAGGGAGGTCGATCATACTTGGCCCTGTGAATCCCTCTCCTGTGAGGCCTACGAAAGGATCTCTGGAATAACCCCTACTGACCGGGTCCTGGCCCCTATCAGAGTAACTCAGAAGACTGCCAGGGTTCTGGCCCATATTAGAGTAACTCAGAAGAGCGGCCTCAATGCTGTGGGGATCAATGGGGGTGTACTGGGGGTCAAGTGATCCAAAGGTCCAGTTTGGCTGCTCTGGCTCTTGTTTAATCTCAGCTTGCCCTGGTTCTGGCTGGGCCTCAGTCTTAATTACCTTACTCAATCTCCTTGCTTGTGCCTCTCTGTTCCTTTCCTCCAAAACGACTGACCTCTCTTGCTTAGTCATTTTCCTCCAATCTGATGTAGGGATCCTGACATGAAACTTCTTCTTATCCGCTTTAACTAACCTTTTCTTTCCTTCGTCTGGTACCCCTGTCTCCCTACTGGGGGTACTGACCATAGGTTGAATACTAACGGTTGAATCCCAAGCAGGCGAACCTGTGGTTTTGGCTGCCAGGTCGACACCCCCACCACGCCTGATTGGGTCATCCGTTACCAGATCTGTCCCCTCAAGGGGGGGATCTAATGAGGATAATATCGCACTCATCCTCAAAACACTGCACTCTGGCAAGTGAGTAGAAATGCGATATTTCCCCCGGTTTGGACCATATTCGTAGGCCCAACCCAACACTGACACGGGACGAAAGATCCCGTCTCCACTGTTATTTGGCCCGCTTTGCCATCCCCCTGCCCCTAGTAGGGACTGTCTGACAATGCGGGCCGTGAGCGCTAGCTCTCTCATTGCACCTTCTCGGTAGAATTTCATCATCCATGGCGAGCCTGGGTGAATCAGGACACCATGAATGAGCCAGTCATCTGGCTCGTCTCTCCCACCGTTACACGTGGGAAAACACTGGTTACAGTACAGCCATTCCTGCGGTCCGTAAACCCAGAGATAGCTTCCGCTAACTCCCAGATGTACCGAACACCGACCGCACCGGACGTTCCCCTGTACACGTAACACCATATTGACAAACAAACATAACACAACATAAAACAAAACAAACGCAACACAACATAAAACAAACAGTTAGGCTTCCTCTTATAAACTAGGCCTGGTAGGGCGTGAACCCCACTTCCCTATTGCGGAGGACTTGCTCCTCGCTGTAAGCTAGCTCTTCTGGCCCTAGCAGTGTGAGGAGAAGAAACAGGCATTGTAACAGAACCCGTATGACTATCAGGCCTTCTAGTTGACTTTCCTGGAAAGAATGCAGCATATGTCATGAACCATGCAACTAAAGGCTCTGTCCTTAGTAATTTGAGCAATATTAAAACACCTAATACGGCCCACACTATCGCCCAAAGAATCAAGGAAACAACCCCCCGCACCCAAGGAGCTGGGTGATGTTTAATCCTACATATTAATTCTATCTGAGAAATCAACATGCCTGAAACCATGGTACCCATACAGATGGCTGCCAATATCTCTGATAATGGATAGAAAGCCCCTATCATTGTACACGTAGCCCAAAGAAGTATTAAGCCTCTTTTCAATGCTCCTCTCCAGGTCCTCATCTCTGATAATTTATATCGCCCCAACATATATACTATAAACCAGGTTAAAACAAAACGTTGTCTATTGTTCAACACATTGTTCTTAACTTCTTCTATCATTGCTGCTATTATACAAGTAAGCCGTGCTGGTTCAAAAGGTCTCCAGGTTCCTACCAAAGAATATAATATCCAAATTGTCTCTATTAGCCAAAAATGAATCAAACTACTACTACTCACATCAAGTGGAATGTCTTTTTGGATATCTTGTTCGAATATTGACGTTTGGTTCGCCATCGTTAATGGTTGAGATCTTATCACTAAATTTTACAGTACTATCTCCGATGTTGATGTGAAATTGAATGACATTTACTTCCGATTCTGACTAGTTATTACGCCCTTTGGCTTCGGCACCTCCTTCTGAATCATCACCTCCTCCGGCTCCTCCTCCTTAAGAATCATCATTTCTAATGACTCTACCCCCTCACCTGAGGTTTTCGTTGGGCCTCGCCCATCACACCGCCCAAAGGCAGCCTTTATGCCCCCCTTATAGAGGACAAAGGTCATCAGGCATCCGCCCAATACCCCAACTCCAGCTAGGAGATACGGCCACATCGCCGCGAAGAAACCATGTAACAAACTAAAGGCAACCTTGCCTACTGCTGCTACGCCTTCACCTATCTCCTCCAGCACCGCTCCTCCAACGGTTTTCACTTCCCCCCAGAACCACGACCCCGCCAACTCAATCCAGGTGCACTCGTGGTCACCTCCGAGAGAGCAATGCAACCAGTGTTCCGATGGGCTTTGGCAAGTTCCATTGTTGTACAGGCGGTTCGGGCCAACCCACTCAAAACCAATCATCTCTTTTCCTTGACAGAGGTTTTGACGGAAGGCCTGACCCTCAGCATATCCATGCGCCGCGTCAGCAACATACGGTATTACTGTAGCGTACGTCACCTTTGTCCTTGACAACATTCTACCCATGAAACCCGCATAACAACCCGCTTTGTTCCTAAAACGTTCCCATGTACCGTCTCTGGACTTAACCCATCTCGCCCCTTGATAATAAGTTTGGAAATCACCTTCATACCGTTTTGCGCAGAATGTGTCCCAATCTTTCAAATTTGAACAGTCAACTCTTGCTAACTGAATATCGCAGGTTGTGTTCGCGCTGTCACAGACCAGCATCCAAGGGCGGGGTTCCACAGCCGCCTCTTTGTATGCATTATAAGAATATCTTTTACGATATTTAGAGAATACTGTTGCAACATATTGGTATTTTATCCAGTAATTATATTCCGGTTTTAGACAAGGCCTCACCCAATCCTGCATCTCCTGCTCTTGCCATCCAAACCAAGTGGTGTCCATGTCACGTTTATGATGTTCAGCCCAGCCCTGTAAGCTACCTTTAATTGTCTGATTCCTCAACATACCATCACAATCATATCGCCATGTACCCCAGTCATTCACCCACACCTGCCATAGTTCACACCTTGGAGAATTTCCAGTATCTACCCAGTCTGTGTTATTGAGTGCATGATGCAACCGTTGTACTACACATTCGTCTATTTTCTGAAACTGATCCTTAGGGGCATTCCGCAAATCATCTGGGTTTGGTAATTTCTGAATATACATTTCCTGGTTACGCGGGCCCAGGAAGTCAAACTCCCCTCTGGGGTATCCCCATCCAATCAGGTGGGATACTGGCGTATACCATACCCATGGTAAAGTCTCATTTATTCTAGCGTCATATGTTACTGGTATAGAGGAGGGCCCTCCCCATGTTGTTGGTTTATACATAGAGTACACTATTTCCAGTATTTTACTACCATACATTTCGTGTGCACTCCAAATGCTACCAGAAGCTAAAACCAAATATTTCTGACCCTCACACCGATTACTTGTTGACCAATAACAAGGCTCCATTTTATCCATAACCTCTGCCAAGCACTGCTTGTTCTGTTGCAGACGTTTTCGTTGCTGGCCCTGCCATTGCTCTGCTTTCGACTTAATAGCATATTGCACAGTGTTATCCCATACTTGGTTATACCTCTCTCTTGCCGGTCCCTGCTGATCCTTTAAAACCTCCGATATGGGATTCTTATTTAATATAGGATGCTGCCATATACTAGTTATTGGTGTGCTTCTCCGCTTCCTACGCAAAGGTCGAGGCCCAAATAACCTTTTCCTCTGCTTTTGCAGCTTACTATGGGCCTTTCTCCCACACGTGAGATCTAAATATCCCCACCGATCTTTATTTTCGGGGAGAATATCATAACATGTCACATTTACCTTTCTTGAGGACTGAGGAAATGTCAGGGTGGGTTGTCCATACTTCCAATAGGACCAGTCCAGCGTAGGTTCTTGCACACAAAAGTGGTTACAGTAATAACTGGGGAGGGCTGCGGCGACACCTGTTTCTGGGTCTATAGGACGTATCCAATTACACTGGCCAGGCCGTAGCACCTCCACAGTCTTCTCAAGCCAATGTATTACGATAGTCCTATTCCTGACCTCCAGGCCTTGCACCAGGCCCTTAGCCTGCATCAACGTGCAAATCACTGACCACGTTGCTCCCTGGGGTGTACATTTATGCGAGCTCACTATGGTCATTAATCCAGTCATGACTATTCGCATACTCTGCCCCTCGGCCCCACGCTCTCTGTACCATCGTCTTATCATAGTTCTCCATCCCTTGACACAGGCCCTGTCCCCTGGACCCGACATGTTTATTACTGTATGTCTCAACTGAGTTTCCCAACACCTCTGCTGGTAATACACGGTTTCGCCATGTTCTAATGCAATCCTTTTCACAATTGGGTTTTGAGCTCCACCTGAGCTTCCCTGACCCAATACGTGGCAGAGTACGGCGGCCAATATCATCGATATTCCTGCCACCCCCACCACGATTTTAGCAGCTACTCCATATCCAGGACCCCGGCCTGGGTCCTCCCTCAGCCTTCCGGCCCGCGCTCTCAACCTCCGTTGTCGCGGCCTTAGGACCCCTCCGTCCATGACTCTACGTAGTACTGGTGATTTTTCAAGTCAAGCACCTGTACAAAGTCTCCTAACCGAGGTTCTGGTTCTTTGTCAGCCAAACCTACCCACATGGGTGCTGACCCTTCCCAACCAGCCTGGCCTCTGGCCCACTCTCTTGCTTGCTTCAAACCTTCCCCTGCGTACCCCTCCACAGCCCTTCTACTTTTGAGAATACTGTGGGTAAAGAGCAGGCTCATCTGTTTGATCTGCAAGTCCACTTGAGTGTGGTCCAGCTCGTACCGAGGCCTCACCTCTGACAATGCCCCCAGAGTCAACAGGCTTTCCACTGGCCTATTCAACTCACTGAACCCTCTCCACTGGAATCTCCAAGCCCTCCACACCCGAAGGTGAAAGGGCAGGCGAGGTTCCTGGAGTACGTTCCAACTAGACAGTAAACCAAGGTAACTCCTCGTGCCATGCACCGAGAAAGGTAGCTCGTCCACTGTCTCACTTCCTCTCTCAAGGAGCACCAGGTCCGTGACCAGGGGTTCAGGGAATTCACAGATCTGAAATTCCCTACCTCGTACGTGAATCCCTCTGTGGTACCACAGACTTCCTGAATGGTCAAGGTGCCCTTTCTGACAATTTCCAGTCAGGCAATGCTCATCTATTTCAGCGGTCCGTGGTGACTCATACCATGGACTCAAATAGATAACCCATCGCACCAATGGCACATCTCCCAGTCTGTACTCTGTTAAGACTCGTCTCTGCCATCCATGCAGATCCATTTGTAGTGCAGGCCTTCCCATCTGGCCCCACCCCTTCACTTCCGTGATCACTCTGAGGGGGAGGTCTTCATACTCCTCGAGCATCACCTCGCCCCTCCCTGAGCTCCCCAAACGTATCTCCCTCAGCCAAGCAGACATCCATGAGCAATTGGTAAAGCATAAACGATTATGCACCCAAATCTCAATGAACTCTCCTTTCTGAGGACTGATATAGTTTGGCCCTGTTCGGCAGGTTATCCAACCTCCAAACAATGTTGTTTTGGACAGAACTAGCCTAGTCCTGTCCCAAGGCGCCGGCCGTCTGTGTGACAACCAAGCCTCATGTGCCCAGGGGTAATATGGGGCTGCCTGCCCCATATAGCCCCATGGCCATTTTGACTCCTTTTCCCAGACTAAAACCTCCGCTAACTCCACCTCACCTTCTACTGGATCACATGTATCCAGCACTGGAGTTCGAGGTCCGTCTCTAAAAGGAATTCGTTGAGTTGTAAGCCTATAATGCCCCCATTCGCACTCCTCTAATGCTCCTTCCTCATTGTTAGGGCCATCCCGCGGGGTTCTTTCTCCTGCCGTCTTTTTCCTCCTTTTCCTCTGACGGTTAACCCCCGCAGGTTGACTCATAACTAAGGAGAGACTAAGTTGAGGGCTTACTCTGAAGCGAGGGAACAGGTTTACCGGTCTGTTTCTTTTTCAGCAGCTTACTGCACACCGCTGCTAAACCTTTTGACTTTCGGCTAGACTTCTTTTTAACCTGCTTCTTTGCTCCTCCTACTACCTCTTTCTCAAGGGCTACCTCTTTCTCAAGGGCTACCTCTTTCTCAAGGGCTGGGGGTGTGTCTCTACCCTCCTTCCCTTCTGACGGGCCTCTCGACCCTGCTGTGCTTTCAGGCAGACTTGTACCACTCATTGGTGACCCTACAGGCAACCAATCCACCCCCGAACTGCCAGGCAGAACCCCGGCTTCGGAGATCAAGTACTGTCCCTCTCCACTCGCTCCCACAGCCATCCCAGGCTGTGAAGGAGAATGTAGGATCGTCAAGGGTCCTGGAACTGCCCTACTATCCCACATATATGGATTTGCTGCTGATCGTACTGGGATGATATTCACCCCCAATGAATACATGCCCTCTAGTGGCACCACCACTGCTTTGAAAACTACTTCCACCTGGGCTGACAGTAATGGATACTTTGGGCTTGCGGCCCTTTCGACTAATGACCCTATCACCTGCGGTCTATCATCCCTGAGTCTGTCCTCAGGAGTGATACATACCCTCACCCTCTTTTCCTTGGTCTCCGCTCCCCTTAGGTTCCAGCCATCCAGCTGGGTCCCCATAAAGGTCAGTTTTGAGTCCCTCGACCCACATTCCCTTGGCAGGGGATGATTAAGGTCGATCCAAGGTTCAGGGCGGTCATGGAGCAGTTCTCTTAACAGTGTTCCCCAATTTGTGAGCCCCCATGGTCCAGTCCATTTATCAGCGAACCCCGCTGGTAGGCCTTTTCCATCCTGGTCTCGGAGGAACCTATCCCAGGCCACATTAGCAGGCTCCCAACCTGCGGGGTCCCTCCCAAAAGAGGGATTGCCTACTGACCTTTGAACCATATCACCCGGTACCTCTACCCTATAGCCCACATCTGTGGGCTGGCCGGACCCCTCTCTCCAGACCCTCAAGAGTTGCCCCTTGGTCTGAGATAACCAGCCTTTCGATCCTTCTGTATTGTATTCCCAATACTCATCTGGCCATCCTTCTGACAACACCCTCTCCCATGCCGCATAGTCCACCCCCGCGCTCCTGCGCAGGATTATACCATCGGTTACAGAGGGCCCTGCCATCAGGCTCAGCATGTCACCGTTTCCGGTATATGGAAGCGACCAGTCTCCTGCTGGTTTCCACCCTGCTCCACCATCATGGTGGGACATCAATCCCCTGAGACCTAGCCCGTCCACTTCATTGAATCTCATCAATGGGTCCCAGGCTTTTCTCACCTGCCAACCACTCCCTTGGCTGGCACAGACTAAAGACCGTGGGCCTCCTGATGTCACCCCCAGGGCAAATTGGCACACTCCACAACTCTGGAGTTTCTCGCCATCCCATAGGCATTGACACTCATTGGCCAACCAGTCAAAATCCTTTAATCCTGACTCAGTACTATGCTGTGCATAGAACTCGAGTCTCGCCAGTTCTTTCACCCGACACTGACCACAGACATAATTATGCATAACCATGCATGGTGATGCCACACCCCCATAGGACTTAGGTCCTGTTCGTAAAAAGACCTGTGGCCTACTGTCTCCTGGTCCTAGATATAAAATATCTAACTCAGGCCCATTTAGGCAGACTACACATCCTGCTACTAGTCTGCTCCACACCAGTTTCTCTGGTTCTGTTGTTATCTTACCTTTTTTAGCCTCCTTCAACTTGGCTAACGCTCGTCCTACCCACAAAACTTCCTTGGTTCTCCTAGTAATAACCACCCCCTTTACCGTGGCTGCACGAATCCAGGGTGGTAAGCTATCTGGCCTCATAAGGACCTTGGACAGGCTTTCAGCCATTAAAAAGCTCCTAGTTGATTCTAGATTAAAACTGGTTTTAGCTGTTCTACTCCTTGGATCCCATACTTCTCTAACTCTACTGTGTTACTGTCAACTATTCTCACTACAGTATCTTCTTTCTCATACTTCGCTTTTACTGCTGCGTCTGTTGGGTGTAGCCTAGCTTTAATCCACACTTTCTGACCAACTCTAAGAGGGACTCTCATTCTAAGCCCTCCCCCTTTATCCTGGCCCCTCCCTATGTCCTCAGACCGGAAAGGGCGCTGGTTGAGTTGCTCAGCCGGCGAGGCCCGCTTGGCTCGGTGTCTGTCATTTAGAGCTAGACCTATGTCTAAGGCCTTCGTGCTCCAGTCTCGGGTATTCGCGTTCTTAGCGATCCATCCTTTAACTAAGCCTATTGTCCTTTCTACCACTCCATTCGCCTGTGGAGTGTAGGGAGGTGAATAGACCCTTATGACACCGTGCCTTTGGCACCATGCATCTACCTGTGCGTTCTTGAAGTGAGAACCATTATCTGTTCTCAGTTCTCTGGGCACCCCCAGTGTAGCACAGGTCTGGTCTAGCATGGTTACCACACTGCTACCATTAGCAGCCCGGACTGGTTTGACAATTACAAACCCTGACATAGAGTCCACCAAAACCAACAGGTATCTTTCACCCTTTTTCCCGTTCACCCCCATGGGGCCCGCGACATCCATGCACACGGATCCCCAGGGCACAGTACTTTTTATGGTCTGGCCTCCAACTCTCTGTCCTCGTCTCCCAGCGTTATACTTAGCACACGCATCACACGCCGCCAATACTCGGCGAACTTTTACCTCTGAGACCCAGAGATCTTGCTTTCCCAGCTCCTTTCGTGTGGGAAATAGTCCGACGTGACCCAGTGCTTCATGCACCGCCGTGACTACTTCACCCACACACTCATCTGGGACCACCCTACCCTTGGGTGTTCTGTCCCACTTCTCAGCACCGATCAAAACAATTTGTCTCTCTTGCACATAGCGGTCTACTTCCGCATTGCCCCGCCAATGTTCCCCCTTGGTGGTGTGCGCCCTCTGGTGCACCACCTCCAATGTCATATTTAATATCAGCTCGGCAATCTTGAGCCACAGGTCTCGATGGGCCACAGGTTTCCCCTTTGCCCCCTCGAACCCGTTCTCTTGCCATATCTCTAAGTCCTCTTTCAAGGCCTGGGCGCAGTAGTAGCTGTCAGTAATTACTCGAGCTCTTTTGATCTTATTTTTCTCAAGCTCGAGCAATCCCTCTAACACTGCGTTCACCTCTCCAGTTTGAGCTGTACCGGACACACGGCCTCTCTGGCGGCTTCTCTCTACTCCATCCTCCTTGAGGATGAAGCCCCAGATAGCCTTAGAGTCGCTCCCTTTTCTGGAGCCATCCGTGTACAGTTCCCACTGCCAGGCTTCTTTTGTCACATCCGGTTTTGGCTTAGTTCTCTTAGCCGGGCCCTCCGGGCCTATATCCAGATCAGGGTCAAGGAGAATATCCCTCCACCTACCCCATCGGATATTCGTTGCCTTGGTGCTTTCGATCGTTTCCTTCATCAAGAAACGATGCACCACACTTTGTGTTGTCACTTTGATTTTCTGACCTTGAGCCAGCTCTTTTAGGGGGCCCCAGTACTTTGCTAACGTTGCTAGTTCTTTCTCCTCCAGTGGATACTTATGCTCCACCGAGGATAGAGTGTAGCTCCATAGCGTTACCAGACCCCCACCGTGGTTTTTCACACGCACCACTGCGCTGTCGTCCTCGACATAGATTGTGACATCTAGGCCACATTCCAGTGTCCTAGGCTCGAGAGTCACTGCTCGTAGAATAGCTGTTTTTAGTGCCTCTAGGTTACTCTGGTCTGTGGCTGACCACGCCCAAGCTTTCTTGCCTATGGGCATCTCGCCCTCAGGCTTTCTCAGCCGAGCATACAGTGGACGGGCATACTTTTGGTATCCCTCCACATGGTCACGCACATAGTTACAGAGTCCTAGCACCTTCTGCAGCCCATTCAGTGAGTCTGGTGGCCTAATCCTGGCCACCTTCTCTCGATACCCTTCAGACAGTCCCAACTCCGTCGATACCTGGAACCCCAGGTAATTGACTTGGAACTGCCCAAACTGGCATTTCTTTAGGCTTAACTTCAGTCCTGCTTTTGTGAGTCTACTCACAACCTGTTCTAGCCGGTCCAGGTGTGCCTCCTCCTCGTCATCTGCTATGTACACATCATCTATGTATACCGTAGCACCGAGGCCAGCCAACACTTCCATTACCGCTGCTTGGAACACATTCGGACTGTTTTTGTAGCCTTGTGGAAGCCTCTCCCATACATAACTCCTGCATTTATGAGTAAATGCTGTTTTGCCTTGGGAGGCTTTTGCCAGAGGTAAACTGAAAAACCCATTAGCCAAATCAATGCATGATTTAAACCGCTTGACTTCTAACGTCTTCAGCGTCCCCTGAGGGTTTATTAGACTCGCCCTATTGGAGATCGTGCGTCTGTTCAGAGCTTTAAAGTTGATCACCGGTCGCCATCCACCCCCGCTACTCTCAGGCTTTTTTACGGCCTGTATAGGGCTATTGGTGATGGGATTTTGTTCAACCCTGATTACCCCCAGAGCCAGTAGTTCATGAACTATCTTGTCCATCTCCTCTACTGCTCCTGGGTTCAGTGGATACTGTCGCACCGGCGGATGCACTCCACCCTCTATGGTATGAGTGAACTCCGGCCCCAGCTTCCCACAATCATTCTTGAACCTTGACACACTTGCTCTCGCCAATATACCTCTCAGGCGTTCCTTCCCCTCCGGGGTGAGGTCACTCTCTAGCACCCTGTGCTCAGTGGCCTCCGCAACATCAATTGGTTTATACCATGGTTGTATTAGAGAAGCACTAGTGAGACTACCTAGTCCCAATACCCGTGCACAAAGCACCTTCTCCGCCTCCACCACATCCCTTCGCTGCCTGCGAGGTTTATAGAGATTCGCCAAATCTCTCGTTGTTATTAAATTAGAAGGCCCCAGTAGCCACACAATGCCACTCCAGACCCCATAGGTCATTGAGCGCACCATGCCATCGGCCAGCCGCACCTTTAAATACCCCCTTACCGGGAGTATCCGTCGGGTCATCGATACCTCGGCCCCAGTGTCTACTAAGTAGGGTTCTCCCTCCACCTTAGTGAAGATCTCATCCCCTACCCAATAGGCATTCTCCAAGGTGACCCGACGTAGTGCTGCCATTACTTCTCTTGCTCTCGAGCCTGAGCTCGAGCATCGAAGAGTGCCTTCTTCTCTTCCGGTGTCATTTTAGCGAACTCCTCAGGAGGTACGTAATTACGCCCTCCCCCTTGCTTCCGCTGGGCTGCGGTTCTGGGCGGAGCTTGAGCTCCCTGTTGGCCCTCCCCCCCTACTGGGGGTCAAGTGATCCAAAGGTCCAGTTTGGCTGCTCTGGCTCTTGTTTAATCTCAGCTTGCCCTGGTTCTGGCTGGGCCTCAGTCTTAATTACCTTACTCAATCTCCTTGCTTGTGCCTCTCTGTTCCTTTCCTCCAAAACGACTGACCTCTCTTGCTTAGTCATTTTCCTCCAATCTGATGTAGGGATCCTGACATGAAACTTCTTCTTATCCGCTTTAACTAACCTTTTCTTTCCTTCGTCTGGTACCCCTGTCTCCCTACTGGGGGTACTGACCATAGGTTGAATACTAACGGTTGAATCCCAAGCAGGCGAACCTGTGGTTTTGGCTGCCAGGTCGACAATGTGTTATGAGTTTGTCTCTCTATATGCAACAAAAATATTCCCTTTAATACACAAATAATGCATTGTCCTGTGTGTTCTGAATCAATAATGCACTGTCCTAGGTGTTATTAATCAATAATGCACTGTCCTGGGTGTTATTAATCAATAATGCACTGTCCTGTGTGTTATGAATCAATAATGCACTGTCCTGTGTGTTATTAATCAATAATGCACTTTCCTGGGTGTTATTAATCAATAATGCACTGTCCTGTGTGTTATTAATCAATAATGCACTGTCCTGTGTGTTATTAATCAATAATGCACTGTCCTGGGTGTTATTAATCAACTGTACCAGGGTTATAAGATCCACATATCAATAATAGTCATGTATGAGAGTTGGAGTCATTTCCCTCTGGTTTCTAGTCTAAACTGGGTGTCTGTGGAGAAACAGCATTAGCAGGACAAGTGACTGGAGGACATCCTGAGTCTGACACCAAACATCACTGACAACTTCAGACACTCTTTGTGGCAGGTTAGAGGTCTGTACAAAGGCCTGTTTACTTGGTTCCTACAGGTCTTAACCTGTCTCTGCTAGAGGATAACCAGGCCAAGGTTTATCACACTGTATCCATCCTTTGCCAACAAATATGCATTATTGTAATGTTACAGTATATTCACCTTAAATCAATAATCTACATGAGAATCCACTGTACTTGGGAGCTTCAGGACTGCTTCAACTTCAGGACAGGTCTTCAAACCTAACATATACTCCAGTATGAGAGTCCTTGTTGCACTAATGTATTGCTTTTTTTCACCATATATTAACTAATGATTAACATACAGTCAAGTGTTGGTAAATGTATGATAATGATAATCTAATGTTGGCATTCAGAGGGGAGTTAACTACTGTTCAGGAGAATAACTCAGTTGTATTCTTTGTTTTCATTTGTTTGTGAGATACAGCAGTGTTATCAGCTAAAGCTTGCCTTGTGTCTAATGTTAGAGCCAGTCAACTATTACAGTACGCTGAGCTCTGTTTAGATGAACTATTACACTTCAGTTGGTGTCTGATTAAATTGACTAGGCTATTACAGTACGGCTGGTGTCTGTTTATATTAACTAGGCTATTACAGTACGGTTGGTGTCTGTTTAAATTAACTAGGCTATTACAGTACGGTTGTAGTCTGTTTAAATGAACTATGCTATTACAGTACGGTTGGTGTCTGTTTAAATTAACTAGGCTATTACAGTACGGTTGGTGTCTGTTTAAATGAACTAGGCTATTACAGTACGGTTGGTGTCTGTTTAAATGAACAGTACGGTTGGTGTCTGTTTAAATGAACAGTACGGTTGGTGTCTGTTTAAATGAACTAGGCTATTACAGTACGGTTGGTGTCTGTTTAAACGTGGTGGTGGTTTCAGGTTCTGTTATTGGACTATAACATTAGCTTAATGATTGATACAAAATCTCTTTCTCTTATACTTCTTTTACCTCTTGCTTAGCGTGTGCACAATCTACTGTAGGAGCTAACAGAAGAACATCTTACCTGTTTGATGTAGAATGTGACTAATAAAGAACATGTCACTACTCGTTGTGTCTTGTCACTACAAGAGGACTTTGTGATAACATTGTGCCACTTTTGACCTCAATATTACTATTAGTAGTGTGATGCCCGCAAAAGTTTGGACCACATGTCAGGACCAAAATGTATTTACTACCTGATATAAGAAACATATTCATAGAAATTTCTGCACTGTAAGTCAAGTCACAATTATGTTTGGTTTCTGTGATTTATTGCGCAAGACAAGCCAATTAAGCTAATTAGCAAAGCTAATTTCTTACAGTGTATATGTTACGTTCCACTTTAGTTAGGCCTACAGTCCAATATGTTTGTCCGTTTCGTGCTTTTGTTCTCTCTTTCTTGCTCTCCTTGAGTTCTAGGCTCCTGTTCCCCATTGGTCGTCTGTCCTGTCCGTCATCGTTAGCTGTGCTGGCAATCATCCCTGTTCCACGTGCCGCCAGCTAATCGTCTCGTCCTGTCAGCCAATCATCTCATCGTGTCACTTTACTGTTGTCCAATCAGGGTGTTCTGCTGTTTATTTAAACCTTTGTCTCCCCTGTATGTTTAGGTAGTGGCATTTGATTTTTGTTAGGTAGGCTGTCTGTTCTGTTTTGTACTCCTAGATTCATGTTATTTACCTCACGTTCTGTTCTGTCTTTGTAGCCCCTTTTTGTTATGGGTTTATGTCTGTCCTGTTGCTCCGGTCCCCCCATAGTTAGTTCCAGGGGAGGGTTAGGGCGGTAGGCTAGAGGTAGGCTAGCGGCCCATGGGTGCTTGCTGATGACTGAACCAAGATGGCGCCAGTATGTTTGGCATGCCGTCGGCCGCGTCTACTCAGTTTTGTGTTTGTCATTGCTCTGTTTTTAAATGTTTGCTGTCGGGATGTTTCGGCTCTATTTGCCTACGATCGTCAAACTTTACAAAGCATCCGAGTTTCTGATTCGATGCAAATGTTTTTTAGAGCTGACATGCGAGATCAGAATGCCCCCCCCCTGTTAGCAGATATTCCTGCTTACCTGCGCCGGTCACCTGGTTCCTCTCCCCGGATCAAACGCCGGAGGAGACGGGGAAAGCGGAGTGGTGTTCTGGTGAAAGTCAAGGCTCTCCTGTCGTCGTCTTGTCTGGATAATCCGCGACTCATGCGTGGGGGATATTGTTATTCCTCTACTGTCAGGCGATCGCTGCAGATCAAGAGGCCATGGGTGCGGATTGACGTGCACAGCCCGAATGCCCTCGGACTTACGGTGCGGCCTGGCCCGCTGATGACAGCGCCCACTCCCCCGCTGGGCCGGCTGCCTCTGGCTGGTGTAGCCGAACAACAGGACCGCTGTCCGGGCAGAAGAGAGCCCGTGCTGATGGGGTTGTCCCCAATAACCTGCGCCCAGTAAGATTGGCTGCGACCAGTCTGACTCCCAACTTGATCTTGTCCATGGCTTTGATTAATGCCAGGTCATTGGCGAATAAGACGTTCCAACTAAATGACGTTTTCACTTCCCGTGGGCTTGATTTTATGTTCCTGACCGAGACTTGGTTACAGGTTGGTGAGTCTATACCATTCTCCGAACTCCTCCCTCCCGACTGTACGTATCTCAGCACCCCTCGGGCCACTGGGAAAGGTGGTGGGCTTGCGTGTGTTTTCAAGTCCAGCTTTCATTGTCGGCAGATTCCATCTGTCATTTACTCGAGCTTTGAGCTGCAACTCTTTGAACTAAACGCATCTCCCCCTCTGCTGTGTGCGATTGTATATCGGCCACCTAAATACAACAAGGATTTTATCCAGGAGTTTGAGAGTTTTCTGTCTGGAACCATGGTGGATTATGATCACGTTATGATTTCGGGTGATATGAACATCCATGTCTGCTGTGAATCCAGTCCTCTTGCCAAAGACTTCCTGGCTCTGACTGATTCCTTCAGCCTCACTCAGTGGGCAGGCCCGCATTAAGGCACCCATGGGCCCCGGGGCTAGGCATTTTCCTAGCCCCCCCCCTCCCCCCCCAAATAATAATTTGCTTATTATTTGAGCCAAGTTTCATATTTATGTCAATTTACAATTCTACTCTTAAGCCAGGCGCACACACTCCGGTCCAGCAACTCAACATCCACACTCTAGCGCTCACTCTAGCGATCACTCTGAACTAATGACGCAGGCACGCTCCCTTAACCCCCCTCCCTCACCAACACATCAAGCATCAAGAACAAAAACGTATTCATCACATACAACCTGGCTGCACGCATCATTCTGTCCACTCACAAGTAGAGCAAGCATAAGATAGCCTACTGATCAATAGAAACGCGCAGGTAGGCTAATAATGCCTTAGGTTTAAATTTGATTTGCATTCAATGCATTCTTACCTTTAAAAAGGCTTCTTCCTGGCTTTACGCCTGGCAAAGTTCTTAATTAGAGCAGTAAAGTGCTCTAAGAATGTCATTTTCCAAAGACATCAATGTCAAGTGGTTGAGTCTTTCTTGTCCCATTGTAGAGCCCAGTCTGTTTTTGAGGTCTGAGTTTTGAAAAGGAGTGCTCTCGAGAGGCATTGGATACAGGCAGAGTTAAGTAAATCCTTAAGGCTATATCCATGTTTGGAAATACTGAAGACAGGTCCATCTTTCTTATTAATCTGAATGGTATTTCTTATGAAGCATTGCAGCAGCTGAATTTAGCTAAAGCTTTCGCTACATTTTCAAAAACGAGTAAAGCTATGCTAGCTATAGAGCATAGCCCTGTTGCACAGCCAGGCAGGTAGCTAGCTACTTTGCATCGGTGTAATAGCTTTGATTACGGCCCTGTTACAATGGAGTAGAACGTTAATCAACCTTATTAATTAAACTTGTCATTCTCGTTTACAAGCTAAAAATATCTGGTGTGCAAAAGGCCTAGCCTGCTTGTGGCTGATGTTGCCCGTCTCCTCAGCTCTAACTGACGGCGACTCATCGGCCAATGTTGACGCAGGGTCTCGTCCTCAGGCCCAGCACTTGCAGCTACTTTGAAATACCCCGTTAACTTTGGGATTTTTGTCAGTAAATGTGTTTCCATTTCTAATTTATCTCTTTGTTTTTTTACGTTTAGTCGACCCACTTTCACTTTTCTTTGAGTTTCCATTGACATCTTTGGCTATATAAGGTTGTCTCTCAAGTCGAAGTCGCTCACAAAACTTCACTCAAGCAGCCAGTCAAATCACCAGCTAATCAAATCACGGTATGTAAATACTCCAGTCACAGAGCCAATCAAATCACGGTATGTAAATACTCCAGTCACAGAGCCAATCAAATCACGGTATGTAAATACTCCAGTCACAGAACCAATCAAATCACGGTATGTAAATACTCCAGTCACAGAGCCAATCAAATCACGGTATGTAAATACTCCAGTCACAGAGCCAATCAAATCACGGTATGTAAATACTCCAGTCACAGAGCCAATCAAATCACGGTATGTAAATACTCCAGTCACAGAGCCAATCAAATCGGCAATCGAATCGCGCTTATATTAGCGGAGCTTTGGACTTGAGCCACTTCGAGTCCGCTCCAAGGAACGCAGGACGTCCCTAGCGGGCTGTGGGGCCCTTTACGCCGTCGGGCCCCGGGGCTCAAGCCCCGGTAAGCCCGTGCATTAAATCGGGCTTGTCAGTGGGTCTCGGGACCGACGCATAATAAAGGCCACACGCTGGACCTAGTGTTATCGCATGGCCTTACTGTCTGTGTAAATGAAATTTGTGATAACGCCTGTGTTTCTGATCACATGCCTGTTCTATTCACTGCTGTTGTCCCATGCGCTGTTGCCCCCTCACGTGCTCCTGTGCGCCGTTTTCGAGTGATAAACTCGGACATCTCAGCGCTTTGCTCGGCAGCTGTCGATGGCTCTACCCTCTCTGTGGATGGCCTTGGGGCGCTCAGTGTGGACGAGCTCGTGGGGCTGTTTAGTTCCACTTGCACCTCTATACTGGACTATGTCGCCCCCTTGAGGAGTAGAAGTCCCAAGACACGCTCTGAACCGTGGATTACTGACTCTATCCGTGCGCTCAGACGCTCTTGTAGGCGTGCTGAGAGAAAGTGGAAAAAGGACAAGCTACATGTCTCGTTCGGGATTCTGCAGGACTGTGTAATGGAGTTTCAGAGAGCTGTGAAGGCAGCAGAAACCGGGTACATTTCCAACCTTGTCTCCAATAACATTGGGAGACCCAAGGTTCTCTGACACTCTGGACTCTCTCGTCAACCCTCGGGATACTGCCCCGGTTGTACCGTCATCTGCTCTCTGTAATGATTTTCTTAATTACTTTGTTGAGAAAATCGTGTCTCTTCGGTCCGCGCCCCCCATTGCTGCCCCTGATCCCTCTGCCTCATCCTCGTGCCCAGCTAGTCTCAATGAGTTTAAACTCATATCCCTGACATCACTGTCTGACGTTGTCCACGAGCTGCGGCCTACAAACTGCCCCTCCGACAGTGTTCCCTCTCGCCTTTTTAAAGATGCGTTTGATTCAGTGGGCTCTTTTATTCTTACTCTGGTCCATGCATGTTTTAGTTTTGGAGTCTTTCCAGCCTCCTTTAAACATGCTATAGTGCAGCCACTAATCAAAAAGCCTAGTCTTAACCCAAATGTTCTCGCTAATTTTAGGCCCATCTCTAAACTGCCTTTTTTGTCCAAAGTACTGGAAAAGATTGTTTCCATTCAGTTGCACTCTTTTTTAGCGATGAATGATGTGTATGAGAAGTTCCAGTCTGGTTTTAGAATTGCTCATAGCACTGAAACGGCTCTCTTAAGGATTTTGTATGATATTATTCTTACTGTCGACTCTGGGTGTGCTGCTATCCTGGTTACACTAGATCTGACCGCGGCCTTTGACACTGTGGACCACAAGACCCTTCTTACCCGCCTTGAACAGTGTGCTGGCATTAAAGGTGCTGCTCTCATGTTCCTACAGTCTTACCTGACTGATAGGAGCTTCTCTGTCCAGCTGGGTGAGTTCTCCTCTAGTGTGGCCCCCCTCACCTGCGGTGTCCCCCAAGGATCCATCTTAGGCCCTTTATTATTTTCTTTATATATGCTGCCCCTGGGTTCCATTCTAACACAATGTGTCTTTCCACTGTTATGCTGACGATGTCCAACTGTACCTCCCCCTGAAATTGAACTGTAAGGATTCCTTTAAGCCTGTAACATCTGCGCTAAATGACATCAAGACCTGGATGGACTTAAACTTCCTTAGTCTGAATGATGGGAAGACCGAGGTTATTTTGTTTGGTCATAAAGACAGCCATGTTAGCAACCTAGGGCCCCTCGCTGCCAAGAATCGCTCTTTTATTAAAAGTCTTGGTGTCACTTTTGATACTGGTTTTAATTTTGAGCGACAAATTGGCTCTGTGGTTAAAGGCTCTTTTTTCCAGCTGAGGCTCTTATCCAAAGTGAAACCGTACCTCTCTCCTAAGGACCTGGAGACAGTCATCCATGCTTTTATTTCTTCAAGATTGGACTACTGTAATGCCTTGTATGTGGGCCTTGACCAGCGGTCACTGAGGCGCCTGCAATTGGTCCAGAATGCTGCTGCACGCCTCCTGACTGGAACCAAGAAGCGGGACCACATCACACCGGTGCTGGCCTCCCTCCACTGGCTTCCTGTTCGCTTCAGGATTGATTTTAAAATCTTAATGTTTATTTTTAAGGCTCTACATGGTTTGGCCCCCCACTATCTGGCTGAACTGATTCAAGTTCGGGCGACATCTAGAACCCTGAGGTCCTCCTCCGAGACTCTTTTAATAGTCCCTAGATCGAGACTTAAGACCAAGGGTGACCGAGCTTTTGCGGTGGCTGGCCCAAAGCTCTGGAACAGCCTCCCTCCTCACATTAGACACGCACAGAACCTAGGGCTCTTTAAGTCTCAGCTTAAGACTCACTTGTTTGCACTGGCTTTTGAGGCCTGATAGCCTACATCCCCTGTCCTGTTCTGTGTCCTGTCCTTTTATTGTTCTGTGATTATGTGCACTTTATTCTGTTTTTTGTTTTAGTTTATTTTATATATTGTACAGCACTTTGGTGCAACTTCGGTTGATTTTAAACGTGCTTTATAAATAAAGTTGACCTTGACCTCCTCTCCTGTCCTCTCCTCTCCTGTCCTCTCTCCTCCTCTCCTCTCCTCTAGGCCTGTCCCACGGTCATCATGAACCTGTTCCAGGAGAAAGCCCCCCTGGTGATGGGTCTGTTCCTGGGCACGGCTGCCCTGCTGGTGGGCCCACTTCCATACTATACACTACGCACTTCCATACTATACACTACGCACTATACTAGTGTAGTAGCACAATAGAACACACACACGCACACACGCGCACACACAAACACACAGTAGCTCAGGAGGTAGAGCAGCCGTCTGCTGAGTGGAAGGTTCCCGGTTCGATGGCAGCTCCCAGCAGCATGTCGGAGTGTCCTTGAGCGTGCCCACTTCTCCTAGCTTCCTTGAGCCTGCCCACTGCTCCTAGCTTCCTTGAGCCCGCCCACGGCTCCTAGCTTCCTTGAGCCCGCCCACGGCTCCTAGCTTCCTTGAGCCCGCCCTCTGCTCCTAGCTTCCTTGAGCCCGCCCACGGCTCCTAGCTTCCTTGAGCCTGCCCACGGCTCCTAGCTTCCTTGAGCCTGCCCACTGCTCCTAGCTTCCTTGAGCCCGCCCACTGCTCCTAGCTCCTAGCTCCTTGAGCCTGCCCACTGCTCCTAGCTTCCTTGAGCCCGCCCACGGCTCCTAGCTTCCTTGAGCCTGCCCATGGCTCCTAGCTTCCTTGGGTCAATCACAGAGGACCCATTCCACCGGTGACACTGCTGTACTTTACTGCCCCCTGGTGGCAACCGAACACCCAGCACCGTACTGCACACTATAAACCACTCCACACTGTCTGTTAGAGCCACGGTACAACACACAGCTCTGAGAACTACTGACCTGTTCACTATGAACTACTGACCTGTTCACTATGAACTACTGACCTGTTCACTATGAACTACTGACCTGTTCACTATGAACTACTGACCTGTTCACTATGAACTACTGACCTGTTCACTATGGAGCAGATGGAGGAGAGAGGGAGAGAGAGAGATAGAGAGATGGAGGGAGGGAGAGAGAGGGAGAGAGAGAGATAGATGGAGGGAGGGAGAGAGAGGGAGAGAGAGAAATAGATAGAGGGAGGGAGAGAAAGGGAGAGAGAGATAGAGGGAGGGAAAGAGAGAGACAGAGGGAGGGAGAGAGAGAGGGAGAGAGAGAGAGGGAGGAAGAGAGGGGGAAAGAGAGAGAGAGGGAGGGAGAGAGAGAGAGAGATAGAGGGAGAGAGAGAAAGAGAGGGAAAGTCAGTTTGGAAGGCACCAGGTGGTTAAATAATGGTAAATGGTGTAAAGAACCAGTGAGGAGCAGAGCAGATGGAAATGCTAAATGGACGGCACTTATAGAGCACGTTTACCCAAAGCGCTTTACAGCGAAGGCCTCTCATTCACCCACTCACACACACATCAATGGCGGCAGCTGCAAGATGCAAGGTGCCAGCCTGCTCACTGGGAGCAATTTGGGGTTCAAAAGGGCACTTCGACATGTGGTCAGGAGGAGCCGGGATTCGAACCGCCGACCCTACGATCACCCGCTCTACCTCCTGAGCTACAGACGCCCGGACGAGAGACATCAACTCCAAACCTCAAGATTGTTAACATCTCTTTGTTCCCCCTTCTCCTCTCCTCTGCTGTGTGCTGACCCCTACCTACCTGTGTGTGCTGACCTGTGACCCCTACCTACCTGTTTGTGCTGACCCCTACCTACCTGTGTGTGATGACCCCTACCTACCTGTGTGTGATGACCTGTGACCCCTACCTACCTGTGTGTGATGACCCCTACCTACCTGTGTGTGATGACCCCTACCTACCTGTGTGTGCTGACCTGTGACCCCTACCTACCTGTTTGTGCTGACCCCTACCTACCTGTGTGTGATGACCCCTACCTACCTGTGTGTGATGACCTGTGACCCCTACCTACCTGTGTGTGATGACCCCTACCTACCTGTGTGTGATGACCTGTGACCCCTACCTACCTGTGTGTGATGACCCGTGACCCCTACCTACCTGTGTGTGATGACCTGTGACCCCTACCTACCTGTGTGTGATGACCCGTGACCCCTACCTACCTGTGTGTGATGACCCGTGACCCCTACCTACCTGTGTGTGATGACCCCTACCTACCTGTGTGTGATGACCCCTACCTACCTGTGTGTGATGACCCCTACCTACCTGTGTGTGATGACCTGTGACCCCTACCTACCTGTGTGTGCTGACCCCTACCTACCTGTGTGTGATGACCTGTGACCCCTACCTACCTGTGTGTGATGACCTGTGACCCCTACCTACCTGTGTGTCGCTTACATCTCATCTCCTCATCTAATGACTTTCTTACCTCGCTCCCTTTCTGTCTCCCTCCTTGCCTCTTTCCCCCTCCATCTCTCTCTCTCTCCATCTCTCTCTCTCTCCATCTCTCTCTCCCTCCATCTCTCTCTCTCTCCTTGCTCTTTCTGTCCGTCTCCTCCTCCTCCGTTCTGTTCTCCCTCCCTCCATCTCTCTCCTCTCGCTCTCTCTGTCCATCACCTCTATCTCCTTTCCGTTTGTCCTCTCTCCGCCACCCCCTTCTCCCCCCCCGCCACCCCCTTCTCCCCCCCCCAGCCCGACCCTTACCAGGACCCTGTGGTCTTCACCCCTCTGACCGTCTCCATGACCACTGCCTCCGCTTGCATCTAACCCCTCTGTCTGCAGACCTGGGGGCAGTTTCATTAGTCTAGGGGCAGTTTCATTAGTCTAGGGGCAGTTTCATTAGTCTAGGGGCAGTTTCATTAGTCTAGGGGCATTTCAGTAGTATTTGTAAATAATACAATACCCAGGTCTGATTTCCCATATCGCACACTACCGGCTTTGTTTGCCTCTGTGTTCAGCTCAATCCTCTGTGTTCAGCTCAATCCTCTGTGTTCAGCTCAATCCTCTGTGTTCAGCTCAATCCTCTGTGTTCAGCTCAATCCTCTGTGTTCAGCTCATCCTCTGTGTTCAGCTCAATCCTCTGTGTTCAGCTCAATCCTCTGTGTTCAGCTCAATCCTCTGTGTTCAGCTCAATCCTCTGTGTTCAGCTCAATCCTCTGTGTTCAGCTCATCCTCTGTGTTCAGCTCAATCCTCTGTGTTCAGCTCAAACCTCTGTGTTCAGCTCAATCCTCTGTGTTCAGCTCAATCCTCTGTGTTCAGCTCAAACCTCTGTGTTCAGCTCAATCCTCTGGCTTCTTTTCACTGTTTAGTGACTGGATAATGTTTTCATTCTGTCCTTGGCTTGGGTGAGGGTTTCAGACTGTAGTAGGCTAGGGTTAGGGTTATAGGGTGAGGGTTAGGGTTATAGGGTTATAGGGTTAGGGTTATAGGGTTAGGGTTAGGGTTAGGGTTAGGGTTAGGGTTATAGGGTTAGGGTTATAGGGTTATAGGGTTAGGGTTATAGGGTTAGGGTTATAGGGTTAGGGTTAGGGTTATAGGGTTAGGGTTATAGGGTTATAGGGTTAGGGTTATGTCACGGGGTGACGAGTGGGTGTGCAGTGGTAACAGGGCACGGCCTTAATTAGAACACTAATTGGTGGCCGTCTGCACGCTAGCGGTGCGCCGGGCGCTTGGGTTGATTGGCACACAGGTGTGGTCAATTTGGGGTTTCTCCCCTCACGTATATCAGGCAGGTGCGGGCAGACGAGCGGAGACGTGGATGGTGGATGACGGTGCAATTGGCGCGACCAGAGGATTAAACGAATCTACAGCTGTTGGACGTTCCTGTGTGTGTGCCTTGGGCAGATAGGAGACCACACGGGGAGACGGAGGAGAGCGCCGCGGTCCGACTGCAGCGCCATTGCGCACGAGAGGGAGAGAGTCTTTGACGACAGTGGAGGGGTGGGGACGCGTTCCACCCTTCCTCCAGTTAAGTGCCGCTTTTCCATTGTTTGATTCACCACCCAGCCAATCGACGGTTACTCGCCTACCTTCTGCGCATTGGCGCCATCTGATGTAGTTGGCCTACTCCACAAGGGACGTGTTAATTCGCTTTTATTACAACATCCTAACCTGCTTAGAGGATAGTAGCCACAGTCATTGAGGGGAGGAGTTATTTTCTAGTTTGATTTGATTTCTACTTCATGTTTGCCGTGTGTTCATGAAGCTTATTGTTCTTTTTGATTTATTATTTGGAGTGTATAGTTTGGAGTGTGTTGCAGTATATTAGTTGCCATTTGTTTAGCCCCCCCCCCCTTTGTACTCTGTCCCTATCTCCCCGTAACAGCGGCCTAAGCATTTTTAATTAGTAGTCTACAATAGTGGATAGTAACTAGCAGACACCCCACTTATAATATCAACACACTGTCTCTGTTGTGGGTTGCTGCCCGTTCCCCTGACTGCCCTTGTTGTCTCAAGGATACCGCTGGTGGACCCACTGTACCTCCTGGCCCGTGTCGACCGACAGCCTAACGGGGGACTGCCGCCGCAAGGACTACTGCAGACTCTTGGGCTGAATTGGACTAGAGACTGGACTCAATGGTGGCCTGAAGACACTTTTTTTAATTGCTTGTTTTCTATATTAAAAGGACAATAAACTGTTGAACTTGGAAGCTGCCTCTGCGCCCTGATTGGACAGATACTCCCCAGTAGAAATAGAAGGTCCGCACCCGTGACATTTGGCGTTGTCGGCAGGATTTCTACTGGGTTGAGGTCTTGCCATTCAGCATGCCGGGGGATGAACAACTACAAGCTGCAGGGCCCCCAGCCATGATGATGCCCGTGTTCATGGGGGCCCCATGGATGTCGAAGTTCAGTGGCTCAGGGTCGGACACCAAGTTGGGAGAATGGAAGTCACAAATAGAGACTATGTTAGGCTTCCAGACACTGACGGATGCTCAAAAAGCAGACTTTGTATTGGGTCTTTTAGACGGTGATGCCAAGAGAGAAATTTTGGCCCTTGAAAGGACTGCTAGAGATAGCCCACGTAAAATATTCAATGTATTGTCTGAGCTGTATGGTGACACGACTCATGTATCTGCTCTTAGGGCAAAATTTTTTAACTGTAGACAAGAGCCTAACCAATCCCTTAGATCCTTTTCCCTCTGCCTCCGTGAGCTGTTTTATAGGTTAAAGCATAAAGATCCAACGGGCCTGCGAGATGGTGACCTCCTGTTACGTGACCAGTTCGTTATGGGGCTGCGGGAGGGGCCGATCCGGCAGGAGCTGAGGCGACAAGTGAGGAAGAGTCCCAACCTGTCGTTTGATGAGGTAAAGGTCGAGGCACTGGCATTAGAGGAAGAACAAGATGAACAATGGGCAACACCCACCTGCCATGCGGTGAGTAGGCAGACTCCCCCCACACAGAATGCTGCTACCACTGATTGGAAACAAGAATTTCGCAAGGAGATACTCAAGGAGGTTAAAGACCAAATGACAGAGATGACAAAAACACTTTTAAGCGAGTTGAGGGCCCAAAGTAACGTCTCTTGCCCCCCTGTAGACCCTCGCCGGCCCCGAGCCTATTCGGATGGAGCATGGAGAGATAACCAGAGACCCAGGGCCACGTCTAATAGCTCCCGGTTCAGGTGGGACCCTCAAGGCCGCCCCATTTGTAACCAGTGTGGCCAGGTAGGGCATATTAGCCGCTATTGCCCTCCCAAGGAACAGCCACAGGATTTTTAGCCTCACCGGCCACTGTGGGTCAAGTGACCGGACTCCCCCAAAGCGACCTCAACCACATTCTGTCCAAAGCTGCGGTAGCTGGAGTTTGCCCTGTATTGGAAGTTAAGGTAGATAACATCGCCATCAAATGCCTAGTAGACACTGGTTCCCAGGTCACGTTGTTCAGTGAGAATTTATGCAACACACTTTTTAAGGATAGACGTGAAGGCTCTGGTAGGCTCCCGTGGTTAACCTTACGGGCTGCTAATGGACTCGACATCCCCTATGTTGGATATATGGTTGCAGATTTCCAGGTTGGGGGGGTGAAAGTGCCAGCACGTGGAGTCGTTATTGTTAAAGATGACTGTCTTGGGACAAACAAAGCCCTTATAGGGATGAATGTACTTGCTGCCTGTTGGGAAGAACTGTTCACTAATCGAAACTCTCTATGCCACAGCTCTCTGACCCAACCCTCCAGGATGGAATGGGAGGACATTTTCACAGACTGTAGACGAATTCAAGCGGCTGCTGCCAGGGAGCGATGGGCAGGTACAGCCCGACTGGCCTGCCGTTACGCAGTGAGAGTTCCGGCTCAGAGTGAGGCGCTGCTGTGGGCCCGGGTATCTGCACTCCCAGGTCTCCAGGTCCCATGTGCCTTAGTAGAGCCCCTCAGTGAAGGGAAGGGTATAGAGGTAGCAAGAGCATTAGTGACTGTGCGAGGGGGTCGAGTCCCTATCAGAGTCCGAAACCTTAACCCCTACCCAGTCACCCTCTACAGGTTACAGACATTGGCAGCCATCTCTACTATTGATCCACAGAGTGTGAAGGAAGGGAGTGACATCTCTCTCACAGAGGTGGACACAGGGGTGGTAGAGGTGGATATTGTCCAGGTTGGCCAAGAGCCAGACCGAATGGTTGTTACGGAATCCAACCCCCTCCCTCAGAGTGGAGACCTTGACGAAGAACAGCAGCGACAACTCCACCAGCTCCTGACTAAATGGCAGCATGTGTTCTCCACCCATGAAGAGGATTATGGGCTGACTAACATTGTTAAACATCACATCCCGACAGGTGATGCGGCTCCTATAAGAGAAAGGTACAGACCAGTCCCCCCCGCCCTCTACAAGGAGATGCGCAGTCTGCTCCAAGGTATGCTAGAAAGGGGGGTTATAAGGGAGAGCTGTAGCCCCTGGGCTGCTCCAATCGTTCTGGTCCAGAAGAAATGTGGTGCTTGGCGGTTCTGTGTCGACTACCGCAAGCTTAACAATGTGACACATAAGGATGCATTCCCTCTGCCCCGTATCGAGGATTCGCTCGCTAGCCTAACTAAAGCCGAATGGTACTCTACTCTGGACCTGGCCAGCGGCTACTGGCAGGTTGAGGTACATGAAAGTGACAAAGAGAAGACGGCTTTTACAACTCCCTTGGGTCTTTTCCAATTCGAAAGGATGCCGTTTGGCCTCTGTAACGCCCCCGCAACATTTCAGAGACTGATGCAAAGGTGTCTGAGTAATCAGTTAACAGAGTCAGCTTTAGTGTACCTAGATGATGTGATAATCTTCTCTGTGGACTTTGCAGCCCATTTGCGCCATCTAGAGGCAGTGTTTCAGTCCCTGGGAAATTATGGCCTAAAGCTCCGCCCTCAGAAGTGCCATCTCTTTCAGAAGCAAGTGAAGTTCCTGGGGCACCTGGTTAGTGGACAAGGGGTTGCACCCGACCCTGAAAAAGTGGCAGCAGTCCAAGAATGGAAACCCCCAAGAACTGTAAAGCAGGTGCGCTCCTTCCTGGGTTTTGCTGGATACTACCGCAGGTTTATTAAGGACTTTTCCAAAATCGCTAAGCCCCTGAATGAACTGTTAGTGGGTACTGGGCGTAGTCGAGGTCGTAGTTCGCCCCCTATTGAATGGACAGATGGGTGTGAGGCAGCCTTTCAGTCGTTAAAGCAAGAACTGCTTAGGGCCCCTATCTTAGCCTATGCTGACTTCACCCTCCCTTTCACTCTGTATACGGACGCCAGCAACCTAGGGTTAGGTGCAGTATTAGCCCAACACCAGGATGGTCAGGAGAGAGTTATTGCTTATGCTAGCAGAAGCCTCCATCCTGCTGAACGCAATGATTCTAACTACAGCTCCTTTAAACTCGAGCTATTAGCAATGAAATGGGCTATAGTGGAGAAGTTTAAAGACTATCTTTGGGGAGCGAAAATCACAGCCATAACTGACAACAACCCGCTGGTGCACTTACAAACTGCCAAATTGGGTGCCGTCGAGCAGAGGTGGGTTGCCCAGTTGGCCAACTATGACTACACCATAAAACATCGGCCAGGTAGGGACCACACTAATGCTGATGCACTCTCAAGACTCCCTCCTGCAACCCTAGGTCCAGCTGTGGCAGAGTTGGTGCCAGAGGAGGACTTATTTGTGGCCATAGTGGAGGCCTCAGGAAGTAACACAGGGGCACCGCCCACCAGCTGGGGATGGGACCCCACCCATTGGCAAGAACTACAAGGTGAGGATTCTGCATTGAGAGCAGTGAGGGGTTATCTGGAGGGAGGTGGGCTACCGAGGGCCCCGGAACGAGCCCTACTCCCGGAATCGGTGAGAACATTGCTAAATCAATGGAGGCGGTTGGAATTAAAAGACAGTGTTGTTTGCCGTAACGTGCAAGACCCTTCAACCTCTGAGACCTACAAACAGGTAGTGGTGCCCGAGAGCCAGGCCAAGTCCCTCTGGGAGACCTACCATACCGAAACAGGCCACCAGGGCCCAGACAGAACCCTGTCGCTCCTACGGAGAAAGTTCTACTGGCCACGCATGGAAGAGACGGTGCATGCCTGGACCCAAACCTGCCCCCGCTGTGTGCTACGGAAGGCCAAGCCAGCAAGTAAGGCCCCACTAGTTCCAATCTTACCAAAGTATCCAATGGAGATCATAGCAGTAGACTTTTTGACACTTAGTCGACCGAGTGATCATTATCAAAACATTCTAGTTATGACAGATTTGTTCACCAAATATGCGTGGGCAGTCCCAACCCATGACCAAACGGCGCCCACTACTGCCTGTGCCTTGTGGAACCATGTCCTACAGGCCTTTGGCTGCCCAGAAACCATACATTCAGATCAGGGCCCCAACTTTGAGTCTAAACTGATTCTAGAGCTCTGCAAAGTCTATGGCTGCAGGAAGAGCCATACCACCCCCTATCACCCCCAGGGAAATGGGGGCTGTGAACGTTTTAATCAGACTTTACTGAATTTGCTTGGCACCCTAGAAGTGGAGAAACAGAGCAGGTGGACAGAGTACTTACCAAGCTTAGTCCAGGCCTACAACAACAGTATCCATAGTTCAACTGGGTATGCACCCAGCTACCTTATGTTTGGCCGTCATGTAAGGTTACCCGTTGACATGGTAACAGGGACCGCCAGGTCTGAGGTGCCAGCTACTACCTCGGAATGGGTTGTTAGACACCAAGAACAGCTGACGTATGCTTACAGCAAGACCTCGGATAACCTTAGAAAAGCAGCTGAGAAAAACAAAAGACTGTATGACAGGACTGCTAAAGACTCTCCACTCTTGCCAGGAGAACGGGTCCTTGTGTGGGACAATCGGAGGCGGGGGCGAGGGAAACTCAGTGACCGATGGGAGGATAAACCCTATGTAGTGATTGAAAAACACCGCTCGGATGTCCCTGTTTATAAGGTTAAGCCAGAGGGGAGAGATGGCCCTGAGCGGGTCATCCACCGCAATCACCTCCGCCCATGCCTCCTTTACCCCATGCCTAGATGCCTCCCGCCACCTAGCTCAGAACCTAGTCCAACTTTGTGCCCAACTTGGGGGCTACTTGTCCCAGTGAGGCCAGCCAGACCAGTAGAGGACGAGGTAATGGAGCAACTACCTAGACGCTCTGAGAGGACAAATCGAGGTAGACCCCCTCTCAGGTATGAGGATGCATGAATGGTTCTCGGGACTAGAACCCCTTGAGAAGGGGGGAGTGTCACGGGGTGACGAGTGGGTGTGCAGTGGTAACAGGGCACGGCCTTAATTAGAACACTAATTGGTGGCCGTCTGCACGCTAGCGGTGCGCCGGGCGCTTGGGTTGATTGGCACACAGGTGTGGTCAATTTGGGGTTTCTCCCCTCACGTATATCAGGCAGGTGCGGGCAGACGAGCGGAGACGTGGATGGTGGATGACGGTGCAATCGGCGCGACCAGAGGATTAAACGAATCTACAGCTGTTGGACGTTCCTGTGTGTGTGCCTTGGGCAGATAGGAGACCACACGGGGAGACGGAGCAGAGCGCCGCGGTCCGACTGCAGCGCCATTGCGCACGAGAGGGAGAGAGTCTTTGACGACAGTGGAGGGGTGGGGACGCGTTCCACCCTTCCTCCAGTTAAGTGCCGCTTTTCCATTGTTTGATTCACCACCCAGCCAATCGACGGTTACTCGCCTACCTTCTGCGCATTGGCGCCATCTGATGTAGTTGGCCTACTCCACAAGGGACGTGTTAATTCGCTTTTATTACAACATCCTAACCTGCTTAGAGGATAGTAGCCACAGTCATTGAGGGGAGGAGTTATTTTCTAGTTTGATTTGATTTCTACTTCATGTTTGCCGTGTGTTCATGAAGCTTATTGTTCTTTTTGATTTATTATTTGGAGTGTATAGTTTGGAGTGTGTTGCAGTATATTAGTTGCCATTTGTTTAGCCCCCCCCCCCTTTGTACTCTGTCCCTATCTCCCCGTAACAGCGGCCTAAGCATTTTTAATTAGTAGTCTACAATAGTGGATAGTAACTAGCAGACACCCCACTTATAATATCAACACACTGTCTCTGTTGTGGGTTGCTGCCCGTTCCCCTGACTGCCCTTGTTGTCTCAAGGATACCGCTGGTGGACCCACTGTACCTCCTGGCCCGTGTCGACCGACAGCCTAACGGGGGACTGCCGCCGCAAGGACTACTGCAGACTCTTGGGCTGAATTGGACTAGAGACTGGACTCAATGGTGGCCTGAAGACACTTTTTTTAATTGCTTGTTTTCTATATTAAAATGACAATAAACTGTTGAACTTGGAAGCTGCCTCTGCGCCCTGATTGGACAGATACTCCCCAGTAGAAATAGAAGGTCCGCACCCGTGACAGTTATAGGGTTAGGGTGAGGGTTAGGGTTATAGGGTTAGGGTTAGGGTTATAGGGTTAGGGTTATAGGGTTAGGGTTATAGGGTTAGGGTTAGGGTTATAGGGTTAGGGCTTGGGTGAGGGTTTCAGACTGTAGTAGGCTGAGCAACTACTCTCACTCTCCTGCACCACCATGACCTTCACACCATGACCTTCACACCATGACCTTCACACCATGACCTTCACACCATGACCTTCACTCCAGAGAATCTCCATTACTTAACCCTCTCTCTGCCTCCTCCTAGTCCTGAAAGTGTTCAGGGTCAAAGTTCCCGCACCTCCTGGTCCCCTCCCACTCTGCTTAACCCCCCGACCTTGCCCCCCCTCCTCCCGCTCCCCCTCCCGCAGGTCACGGCGTCGGCGTGCGCCGCCGTCCTCATGAAGGAGATAAAGAGGAGCGAGCGAGGGGTGCCGGTCCACTACAGCCAGCCCATCTGCTGAGGGGTGTGGAGGAGGACCAACCAGTGCAGCCACTGGCAACGTTTAATGCAAACTTGAATGGAGGTCCCCCGCCCGCGTTTCTTCTTCTCCTGCTGCTTTCACTGCTGCTTCACACAGGAAGTGTGGACCCACAAGGGATGTTTACTGTTAAGTAGTTGAGTGTGATTTGCATGGTCAGCTGGTGTGAACCAGAATAGTCTCAGGACTGTATTCCATGTTCGTACCAGAAGGGCATCGTGTTTCTATGAATCCATTCCACAGGGGTCAGTAAATTGTCTGGCTTTGTGCATTTTACCTTCAATCATTTATTTTTGTATTGTATAGCCTAGCATGCTAGCTTCACTATGACGTTGTCATAACAGCTTCTGATGGCCACATAAAGAAGTGAACCTAGTTGTATTATGCAAATAAAAATGCATTTATTTCGGCCTTCCGGGAGTCCGTTTATAAGAAGGGCCCGGCCATGTGTCTACTGAGACGGGCCAGTGTGTCGTTACACTGAGAGAATCCCCTTCCTGCTCCCCAGAATGGCTGTTGAGCAAAGCGACAGGCCGGCAGCCTGTGGTAATAATCAAGGCTTTGGCTGCACAAGCAGTTGATCCCGAGGACCTCGAGTGCAGACAGCTGCTTTTCTAGTGACCAAATGATGCCGAGAGACTCGCCAGTTTGTGTCATCTGACAAAAATAGCCGGTAGAGATTTTTCCAAACGCTTGATTGTACGTTTGTTACACTGTAATCCAAGTATTTCCGTCCTGTTACAAATGGCTGTATTCTAATGTTGTTCTACTGAGTATCTTGGCCAGTTGTTGAAAAAATAAACATTCTTAAGTGCTTCTTTTCTTTAATGCCGGCTCCTGTCTGTCTGTGATTGAACGAGTGCTTGAGGATAAACATCACAGACCAATGTTGTGGATATACTTTATTTGTAATATTTATTTTTTTATTGTGCTCATGTATAGAAAAAAAGGCAAGGCAGATGGAGTATTATATGTACATTGATTAACAGAGTAACAAAAAGACGATCTGTACACCATGCAGTCCCAGGATAAGAAGGTCAGAGGTCAGGTGTGTGATGTAGCAGCGATGCAGTCCCAGGATGAGAAGGTCAGAGGTCAGGTGTGTGATGTAGCAGCGATGCAGTCCCAGGATGAGAAGGTCAGAGGTCAGGTGTGTGATGTAGCAGCGATGCAGTCCCAGGATGAGAAGGTCAGAGGTCAGGTGTGTGATGTAGCAGTGATGCAGTCCCTCTCGGCGGGAGAGCACAGGAAGTACACCTGAAGAACACAACACACTGTCCAGAGACCTCCTGATGAGATGCATCACTATACCATACAATAGTTGTTTTATAGATTAGGACTGAGATGTATTATCTGAGAGGGTGTTGGTTGGAACCCCGGCTCTTCAATGAGCTTTGAGTTGAAGACGAGAGCTCCACAGAGGGCAGTTTGGCCTGGCAGGATGGAAGGGTGTAGCCAAACCAAGCCCTCCTCTCCAGCCTACACCACCTGGCAGCCCTCCTCACCAGTCTACACCACCTGACAGTCCCCCTCACCAGTCTACACCACCTGGCAGTCCTCCTTCAGTCTACACCACCTGGCACCTCTGTGACAAGCTGACTGCTTTGAAAACAGTCTTTAATTGTGGCCTGTTCCCCACCATCTGATCAACTATAGAAGTTTGTGCCTAAAGCCTAGTTTTCTCAATCCATGCTCAAAACATGCACGGCTGGTATACTTCCATCCACTCCCGTCTCTTCCTGGGCGCAGCACAGCAGGAATGAGAAAGAGGGGGGAATGGGTGAATTAATTGGAGTGTGACGCCCTCTAGTGGTGAGAATTGTGAGTCACATACTGAGAACCTAGGTCAGTGGTTCTTAACCTGGGTTCGATCGAACCCCAGGGGTTCGGTGAGTCAGTCTCAGGGGTTCGGCGGAGGTCAAGACACACACCCGACTCATATGATTTGTGATGACATGCCCCGCTTGGCCATCATTGGCTGCAGGTGACCACGCTACATCGCTTGACCTATCTGTGCTGCAGGGAATTTGGTGCGCTCAGTAGCCGACTTGTGACTGTCGTCATGGTACGTCGTGTGATTGTGAAAGGAACAGACTTTGTTGCGAAAATGACATGAGAGTGGCACTTGCCATGGTGAAGCTGCACATTTCTGAACTGGTCTCTGAAAGGCAACAGCAGAAGTCACACTGATTTGCAGTAAATATTCATTATTATGTTTTTGTTTTTGTGTGAAAATCATGTTTTGATGGTTTTGTTCTTTGAACACAGTGATGTTGATGCACGGTTCATTTTGTGCACCAGTAAAATATATACCTATGTTTTTAATTTGAAAAAATCATATTTTATTTTTCCAATTAAGGGTTCGGTGAATGCGCATATGAAACTGGTGGGGTTCTGTACCTCCAACAAGGTTAAGAACCACTGACCTAGGTCAAGTACACACACTGTACATTTGACTTGAGGTGCATTAGATTTATCTCTGAGTTTGAGGCCCAAGTATGAGAGAGCTAACCGTCTTTTATCCATATCTGGGCAACATAACGCATGAAAGAAACATGAGACAACTTTAAAGGTTATGTACATTTATACAGTTTCACAAATACAGTACGTCATTAACAGTAATGTCACATGACACACAGACATTCAGATATGGAGCAACATAGAACCATTTGGGGGAGTCGATCGCCTCGTTGAGAGGGGTCAGGGAAGAATTTTTACAGCTCACTTATCTGGCCACCGGGTGATTACTGTTTTTTTGCTTCCCTATGGAATATGTAGAGGTGGGTCGTATGCCCACCTCCCTTGTTCTCTGTAAAGCGCATTGTGTTGCCTCTGGTTATGAAATGTGCTATACAGATAAAGCTTTGATGGAGCAAGCTCCTGGAGTATGTTTGTCTACCAGCTAAGAACATTTATAAAGCAATAAATTACATTTTCAGAGTAAGAGAAGCTAAAAACGACATAGGAGAGACATGGCAAATACTGGTGTGTGTTTGCTATGGCCCTGGCCTAAAGCCGGAAGTGGGCTGGTGTATGTCTGTGTGTACGTGTGTGTGACAGGAAGTCCAGGCAGCTCACTGAGCACAGTCGTGGGATACAGTGGAGATAGGACCCAAACACAGGCAGAGAATGTTCAGAGACTTTATTCATGAATGACATCAGTACAAGCACAAGACATAACAAGTAACCCCAAACTGAACAAACCAAATGTTGAGGCCAATGGGGTAGATGGTGATGGTCTAGATCAGTGATTTTCAACCAGTGTGCCGCGGCACACTAGTGTGCCGTGAGAGATCGTCAGGTGTGCCGTGGGAAATTATCTGTCATCGTGGGGTTATTTGTTATGTATTGTGTCTTGAACGTCTTGTTTCCGGCCAGGCTGTTAGCAGGATGTGACCTTGGATTTTTCCTGGTTCAGAGCCGGTAGCCCACGTTCATAGACTGCAAGCTTTCTTTTGAACGCTTGAACAAAGGGGCAACTCGCTCTGACAAGCGGGTCTTGGACACAATCAGGTGACATGTGCTGACGGGACTCTTCACTGCGAGCCACCTCCTTCAGCCTGTCCGGCAGCAGCATCCCAATGATGCGGGCCATCAGGATGGCTCGTCTCCACAGCCCACGGATGCGCCTCCGACGGAGAGTCAGATCCGGACATGGCCTCCAGTGGGGCTTGGGTGATCGTGAAACGTCCGCGTCAGATTGTCCCTTTACCAGCACCCCACTAGACACCATGGGGGTGGTGATCGCGAATGGTGGTCTAACAGATGGAGCTGTGATAGAAGGGACTGGGTCCGATGGACCTGTGACAGACGGGGCTGTGTCAGGTGTCCTCTTCATCAGAGAGTCCGAGGTAGAAGTGGTCGCTCCTTCACAGACGTCTTCCCACTCCTTACAAATGAGCCTCCGACGCCGAGAGAGCTCCAGATCTCGTCTCCAGTGGGGCTCGGGTGATCGTGGAGTGTTCGGCTCAGATTGTCCCTTTAGCGCCACCCCACTAGATGCCATGGGGGTGGATAAGGCGCTAGTGGGGCTGTCACCTCTACTGGTCCTGGTCATGGAAAGTGTTGGACTGACAGATGGCGCTGTGTCAGATGGAGCTGTGTCAGGAGCCCTCTTAACCATAGAGTCCGAGGTGGAAATGGCCGCCCCTTGAAAGACTCCCTCCCACTTCTTGCGAAAGAGTCTCTGACGCAGAGAGAGCTCCAGATCTCGTCTCCAGTGGGGCTCGGGTGATCGTGGAACGTCCGGGTTAGATTGGTCCTTTACCAGCACACCACTACACACCTTGTTCGTGGATAGGTGGCTAGCGGGGCTGTGTCCTCTACTGGTCCTGGTCATGCAGAGTGGTGGACTGACAGATGGACCTGTTACAGACAGGGCTGTATCAGGTACCCTCTTCATAAGAGAGTCCGAGGTAGAAGTGGTCGCTCCTTCACAGACTTCTTCCCACTCCTTACAAATGAGCCTCTGACGCCGAGAGAGCTCCAGATCTCGTCTCCAGTGGGGCTCGGGTGATCGTGGAACGTTTAGCTCAGATTGGTCCTTTACCAGCACACCACTAGACGCCATGGGGGTGGATAAGGCGCTAGCGGGGCTGTGTCCTCTACTGGTCCTGGTCATGGAGAGTGTTGGACTGACAGATGGACCTGTTACAGACGGGGCTGTGTCAGGTGTCCTCTTCATCAGAGAGTCCGAAGTGCAAGTGTCCGTCCCTTGACAGATGTCTTCCTACTTCTTACGAATGAGCCCCTGACACCGAGAGAGCTCCAGATTGCATCTCCAGTGGGGCTCGGGTGATCGTGGAACGTTTAGCTCAGATTGGTCCTTTACCAGCACACCACTAGACGCCATGGGGGTGGATAAGGCGCTAGCGGGGCTGTCTCCTCTACTGGTCCTGGTCATGGAGAGTGTTGGACTGACAGATGGAGCTGTGACAGAAGGGACTGGGTCAGATGGGGCTTTGTCAGGTGCCCTCTTCATCAGAGAGTCGGAGGTGGAAATGGCCGCCCCTTGATAGACTCCCTCCCACTTCTTGCGAAAGAGCCTCCGACGCAGAGAGAACTTGGAGGAGGACGGGGCCGTGTCAAATGAACCGGTGACAGATGGGGCTGTTTCAAATGAGCCGGTGACAGACGAGGCCGTGTCAAATTAACCAGTGACAGACGGGGCTGTGTCAAATGAACCAGTGACAGACGGGGCTGTGACAAATGAACCGGTGACAGACGGGGCTGTGACAAATGAACCGGTGACAGACGGGGCTGTGACAAATGAACCAGTGACAGACGGGGCTGTGACAAATGAACCGGTGACAGACGGGGCTGTGACAAATGAACCAGTGACAGACGGGGCCGTGTGAAATGAACTCATCTCAGACACCATGTCTTGTCCACAGCCCCCCGGATCATAGGAGTCAGAACCTGGATCGTCTTGTCCTGGAGAGTCCCAATAGCTCGCATGCATCTTCGCATGCAGTCCCAATGGCTCGCATGCATGCATGCACCGGGCTGTCACACTGTCCCGCTGGGCCCTTTTGAGATACAATAAAATGAAATGACTTTTGATGATTTCAGTACACTTGTACAATCAAAATGCATCATACCACACATTTTACACATAAACACACACATCTCACACATGGATGCACACGCGCACGCACAAACAAACACACATACATACACACACACACATAGACACACACACACACACACACACACATACACACACACACACATGGTTGGATACACTGAAAAAAACATTATCAACTTACCAATCAATGTCTTCAAGGTTTTCATCCTAATTTATAAAGGAAATACAAGATGGATGTTGAGTTCATTAAGGCTTCAGAAAGACAGAGCAGCTTCTGTAATTGTTTGAATTGTAAATGATTAAAGTACAATGAAACTTTGATTACCAACCTTAATGTTTCTTTGGCGATTTCTCAGTTTATATAATAGTGAAAGCAAGATCAGGATCACATAGAGCGCAATAAAAACTCCCGTGCAGAGGAGTTGCACATCAAGATCCAGGAACGGGGTCTGAAAGGGCGTCGCCTCAGGACCTTGGTTTACAGGTCTACATGAAATTGGCACCCTCTCTCGGGTTCTAAAAAGATCAATTATTCCAATAGCGAACATATTGGCAAAGATAGATCTTTAGCAACATGTTCCTCTCATCACAAACACCGCACTGAGGCTTGTCCACTTGTTACAGCAGGATATGTACCTTGCCGCTGTGACGTGTACACGTTACGCCGTAGTGCCCGTGATGTCACAGACCGGATATAATTCTATCCGGTCTGTGACATCACGGGCATTACGGCGTAACGTCACAGCGGCAACACTGACTTGACGGCTAGTCCAGGCGGCCAGCTGATTGAAATAAATGTATACTAGATTTAAATAGATTTAAGCTATTTTCTTTTTGCTTGAGACCCAACGATACCCCTTATTTAATACACCCAGAATTAAATAGGTGCGCTTAAAAGGCTGGTCGGAATCAGTCCGTTAAATCCAGTAGTTAATTGTCCACGTTTTCGATAGAGATGGATAGGCATTATTGGTGAAATTAAATAAAGGTAATCGCTCTCTATGAATCATTCATATTCAAGGGCATTTGTTATTTTGAAGACTACTCGTAGGCTAGCAGTAGGATTTGAAAGGAGCCCAAGACAGAGGCGCGCATGCGCTCCTGACCCCCGAGTGCACAGCCCATGATCCCATGAGAGAGAGCGGTGTCGTGTGGCCGATTAAAGCCCCCCGGGTCCTGTTATTCTATTCATAAAGTAGCCTACTTTGAGACACAACCTCAAAGTGCTGACGAAACGGTTTGGCTTCTCGTTCCGTTAACATTAGGCCCACCTCAGTCCCTGAATAGAGAACCCAACCAAAACATAGTTTTGATGAAGACCGTTTGGAGACCAGAGCTATGGATGTAGGAGCACCCTACTGTATACTATTGAAAATTACCCATTTCATTCATGTTGTAAATAACCCTTAGTGAGGACTATTTATTAAGTAGTTACTTCCTGCAAGCCTTTATTTTTCTTAGTGCTGTTTTTTGGTTTGTTCATATTATGAGACCTTTATTTTGGTAAACTAACCTTCTGTATTTGCTCCCTGTCACATTGTTGTTACCTGTAACCCATTAAGCACCTCGCTGGAACGGGAACAAGGTATTGTTTGTTGTGTGATTTGTTTCGATCTAACTGTTAAGAAGTATTTAATTCAATTGATGCATTTCTACCTCGATGGCGCTGATGTACTCCTGATGTTAGATGGAGTTGAATGAATGGCTGTAACGCGACGGTAATGCGAGCTTTCTTATACACCAATTGGTCTGTTTAAGTTTGTATGTTGAGCTCATTTTATTTCCATCATCTCTCCTGTAGCTCGGTGTTTCTTGAGGAAACTGATAGGAAGCATTGTGTTCAATATAAGGATGGATGAACAATAAAAGGCTTCTGGAAACATCAGTGCGCTTCAGCGCATTATCTAGTAGGGTTCTACACTAAGAAGGATTTCTGAAGAGTATTTCACTCACAAAAGTATGGAACATGACTTGGAGAACACAATCCTGAGACATGCGGGCCTCATTACAGAAACCTGCTGTCTTATCTCAGTTTAGGAGCATATTTAGGATGTTTGCTATTACAGAAACCTGTTTACAATAACAATGTGCCCAATAGCAATGTTTATCTTATAAGCAACCTTACCAGCTGATAGTTAAGCACAGGTGCAGCAGAAAGCTAGCAGCTAACTTCATTAACTAACACTACTACATAGGATATATAACGTTACATTGTTCTGTTCTTGTGTTTCTTTGACAGAAGAAACAACAACTGACGAGTTGTATTCAGACCAATCGAAAGTCCACTGTGAGCAGTGATGCTTTTACAGATGTCGTATAATAAATGATCATCTGAAAACAAAGAAACGGACTACCAGGCCGTCTGTTCACCCCACTAATGTTTGGCGCATTGCATCCAATCCTTCCGCTACCCTAATACCACAGCAAAGTTGATGCAAATTTGAGTGAGCATTATGAAATTATGGGCTTTTTGTCACCTCACTCCTATCCAGACAGGCCTAATTTGGCTCTTTTTCAGATATTAGGGTAGGTCTAAAGAATAGCCCACAAAACTAAAGTTCCACAACCCATCTCATTAATGGGACACATAGGGGATATGAAAAAACATGGTTGTGTTTTGTTCTAACTCGGGTAGGGGTACCTCAAAATCTGAGGGCCCCTCCTGCTAGACTATAATACCAGCTTTCATGTCTCAGAAGGAGAGGAGAGGCAATGCCTTAACTTCACCCAACAGTAGCTGTACTCTGACCTGGTAATCACAAGTACGTTAGCTCAACTCAGCTGTATTTATACCACACATATAGCAACGCAATTAGGGTCACGGTTGGTAGTATAATTGTCATTTTTACTGTATTAACTTGATTATCAACTAGACTATGATGTTCTATTCCTCATTTTCTTATAGGGACACTGGCGCAGGTAGACAATCACTTCAGTACAGGAAACAAACACACAGAAGCAACCAAGACGGTATACGACTAAAGACAAGAGAAAAAAAAAAGTAAGTGCAACTGATATAGCCTACTGTACAATAACATTTTATATGTTTTCACAGTCAATTTTGATTCTGTTAAATGTATACCTTCTCACAGGTTTGTTGGTATGTAAAAGGTCAACGTGGGTTGGGGATGGGGGACACTTCCAAGTGCCACTGTACAGTATCTAGTTCTGAAGGTGTAACATACAGTAGACCTACAGGTCAATATTTCTTGTTTTCTAATAATCCATCATTAAATCATGCAGTAATCAATCAATGATCATGCTACCAAGGTTGTCACAAACATATTTACGAAATAGTCCTCTAAAATGTCTTTGACACTTGTTTTGAGCCTTTATTCAAAAGATGGTCAACTTAATTTCCTGATTCCTGCAGCTCAAAGAGCTGTCTTTGAACAAACAGGAAATGGCTTATTCCCTACACTCTGACTCCCTCTTGTGTCTGAAAAAGAGAGGTGTACATTTGTTGAGAAGAAGATGCTCAGCCCTCTGCTTTAACAGAAACGAGATGGTGCTTGAGAGAGCACAGACCTCCGCCAATTAATGCATTTTGTGGCTCTGTGCATGCGCACGTGCGAGTAGTAATGTTTGGTATTGCTGCATTCATTAGGTCGATAGCTTTATATCCAAACTCCTTGTCTCACGCACTCACTCACTGCCTGACATCTTCTGCCTCTCGTGTGCTCTCTATCTCTCTCTCTCTTTCTCTCTCTCTTTCTCTCTCTCTCTTTCTCTCTCTCTCTCTCTTTCTCTCTCTCTTTCTCTCTCTCTCTCTCTCTCTCTGTCTATCTCTCTCTCTTTCTCTCTCTCTCTTTCTCTCTCTCTCTTTCTCTCTCTCTCTGTCTATCTCTCTCTTTATCTCTCTGTCTCTCTCTCTGTCTCTTGTGTTATAGCTGCGGTGCTGTGGACTGGTGGGTGCGTTGGACATCCTAGTGAAAAAGACGTGTCCTAACCATAGCTTTATGGAGACCTTCACCATGCCTGTGAGTATACTAATATGACCTGTCTCTTCACCATGCCTGTGAGTATACTAATATGACCTCACTATACCTGTGAGTATACTAATATGACCTCACTATACCTGTGAGTATAATAATATGACCTCACTTCACCATGCCTGTGAGTATAATAATATGACCTCACTATACCTGTGAGTATAATAATATAATAATATGACCTCACTTCACTATACCTGTGAGTATAATAATATAAACTCTCTTCACTATACCTGTGAGTATAATAATATAAACTCACTTCACTATACCTGTGAGTATACTAATATGACCTCACTATACCTGTGAGTATACTAATATGACCTCACTATACCTGTGAGTATACTAATATGACCTCACTATACCTGTGAGTATACTAATATGACCTCACTATACCTGTGAGTATACTAATATGACCTCACTTCACCATGCCTGTGAGTATAATAATATGACCTCACTATACCTGTGAGTATAATAATATAATAATATGGCCTCACTTCACTATACCTGTGAGTATAATAATATAAACTCTCTTCACTATACCTGTGAGTATAATAATATAAACTCACTTCACTATACCTGTGAGTATAATAATATGAACTCTCTTCACTATACCTGTGAGTATAATAATATAAACTCACTTCACTATACCTGTGAGTATAATAATATAAACTCTCTTCACTATACCTGTGAGTATAATAATATAAACTCACTTCACTATACCTGTGAGTATAATAATATAAACTGACTTCACTATACCTGTGAGTATAATAATATAAACTCTCTTCACTATACCTGTGAGTATAATAATATAAACTCACTTCACTATACCTGTGAGTATAATAATATAAACTCTCTTCACTATACCTGTGAGTATAATAATATAAACTCACTTCACTATACCTGTGAGTATAATAATATGAACTCTCTTCACTATACCTGTGAGTATAATAATATAAACTCACTTCACTATACCTGTGAGTATAATAATATAAACTCTCTTCACTATACCTGTGAGTATAATAATATAAACTCTCTTCACTATACCTGTGAGTATAATAATATAAACTCACTTCACTATACCTGTGAGTATAATAATATAAACTCACTTCACTATACCTGTGAGTATAATAATATAAACTCTCTTCACTATACCTGTGAGTATAATAATATAAACTCTCTTCACTGTACCTGTGAGTATAATAATATGAACTGTCAGCCAACTACTCTCAAGGATTTATACTCAGAATGACTGTAGCTGTATTAGTCACACTTAACTACAGTAGGTCTGTCTTCTCTATACCACATAAGACAACAAAATGGATGACCAAAGATGCCTTCATGTTACGGCTCGCATGCCCTCGCCTCCACAACCGCCTCCCTCTCTCCCCTCTGGGCCCGCTGCGCGCTCGGGGCGTCCTACGCGCTCTTCCGCACGTCGCATCGGCCCAGGCATGCAATGCTCTGACTCTCCGGAGTTTCCCCCCACTACCGGGCGTTCCCCGTCTCCGGCCAGCTCCTCCCACTCCGGTGACGAAGAGTCGGATCCCGACATGCCCAGCACATCGGCCCGTGCGCAACGACAAGAACGGCGCGCTCGTCTCCGACGATGACGCGGGCGCGGCTCTACTCACCGGTTTCCAATTCATCATCACCACACCTGTCCCTCGTTTCTGCAATCACCTTCAACCCCTACAAGAACCTGGTCTACACTCCACTCATCGCCAGATCTTACCATAACCTTTATGTGGTAAAGTATAGCCTAGCCTACGATTTACTTACCTGTATTTTATAGTGCTTTTTCTCGTTCCCTGTTTGTGATTACTATCACTCACCCTGCCTCTCCTCCTCATCTCTCCAGTTTCCCGGACCCCCTCTGCTGAGTGTACCAGCTAGCAGAGCCCTTACCCTGCTCCACCTCCCGATCCCTCCGGCTCCCTTGAGCCAAGGACATTTATTATTATTTAGTGGCAGTTTAGTGGCTCCTATTATTTCATCCTATTATATTTTTTGGCATCCTCTTTTGTGGCTCCTTTGTGTTATCTTATTAAATCGCCCCTCCGGGCTTTACCGTCCCTTGCCTCCTCCTTTCCTGTTGCGCCTGGGTCCCTAACCAAACCATCACAGTAAGATCTGGCCAGTTTGGACCCAGCCAACATGGATGAGAGACCTGCACCTCCCGGACTACTCCAAGCCCTCCAACAGACCCAAGCTGAGCAATTGCAGCAGGTATCCGCCCGACAGCAAGCCCAGGACGAGCGACTGAGGGGCCTCGCTACTCTGGTCTGCACCCTGTCCGACCAGGTCACCGCGCTCAGTGCCCGCCTGGCTCCGTTCCTGAACCCCACCGCTCCACCAAACCGGGAGCCCCATCTTGCCTCCCCGGCCCCCTACGACGGGACGTTCACCCTCTGCCGGGAGTTCCTCATGCAGTGTGAGTACGTGTTTGATCTCCAGCCAAGTATGTACTCCACTGCGTCTGCTCGTATAGCCTACATCGCCAACCTCACCACGGGACGGGCTCGCCGTTGGGTCATGGCGGGTCGCGAGGGCGCAGCTGCCTACATGCAGGACTACACTGCCTTCGTGACAGAATTCAGGACCGTGTTTGCCCACGACGTCCACGGACAGGACGCGGACGCTGCTCTCTCCGCCCTCACCCAGGGTTCCAGCTCAGTAGCGGACTACGCCACGGAGTTCCGCATCCTCGCTGCCCGTTGCTCCTGGAACGAGTCTGCACTGTGCAGCGCCTTCCGACGGGGCCTGGGGGACGCCATGAAGGACAGCCTGTCTGGAAGAGACAGACCAGCGACCCTGAACCAACTCGTCTTCCTCTCCATAGCCATAGACGAGCGCGACCGGGAACGCAGGCGCGAGCGGGCGCACCAACACCACAGCGCACCCAGACCGTCTCCACCTCCCTCTACCGGTCTCTCTCGGCCTGCCCCGGCCTCCCTCGCCCCCCCAAACACCGCTGGAGAGGAATCCATGCAACTGGGCCGGACCCGACTGACCCCGGCAGAGCGTGAGCACCGGAGTCTGAACGGACTGTGCATATACTGCGCTAGCCCAGCGCACGCCGTCGACTCCTGTCCCTCTGCGCCTCCCAGGGCGGCAAAAAGAGTAGGCTCACTCGCCAGGGGGTACCGAGTAAGCCGGCTCATCCATCCCCAATCCCGGACCCGTGCCGCCAGGTTCACTGTCACCCTCGCCTGGCAGGGGCACACGCTCTCCGTCCCTGTCCTCATCGACTCCGGTGCCGACGAGAACTTCGTGGACGTCCAGTTCGCCCACAAAGCGGCGCTCCCTCTCTCCCCTCTGGAGAGGCCCCTCTCGGCTTTCGCCCTGGATGGCCATCCCATGGGCCCCATCATGCACCGGACCCTGCCCCTCACCCTCACAGTCTCGGGTAACCACGTGGAGAACGTCCGCCCCTTCGTCATCCACTCTCCCGACGCTCCGTTCATCTTAGGGAGGCCCTGGCTGGAACTCCATACCCCTCATGTCTGCTGGAGCTCGGGGCGCATCCTCAGCTGGAGCACCACCTGCCACGCCCGCTGCCTCCGAGCTGCTCAGACCCCCACTCGGGTTGACCGGCCCCGTCCCGCTCCTCCTGACCTCTCCACGGTCCCTTTGATGTACCACGACCTCGGGGAGGCCTTCAGTAAGGAGCGCGCCCGCACACTCCCCCCTCATCGACCCTACGACTGCGCCATCGAGCTCCACCCTGGCGCCCCTCTCCCAGCCAGTCGTCTCTATAACCTCTCCATCCCGGAGAAAGCAGCCATGGACACCTACATCTCCGAGTGCTTGGCCGAGGGTCTCATCCGACCATCTCGATCCCAGGTGGCAGCGGGGTTCTTCTTCGTTAAGAAGAAGGGAGGAGATCTGAGACCGTGCATCGACTACAGGCTGCTCAACAACATCACGGTGAAAAACAAATACCCACTCCCCCTCATGAGTTCCAACTTTGAACCCCTCATCAGTGCCACCATCTTCACCAAGTTGGACCTCAGGAACGCGTATCATCTGGTGCGTATCCGTGAGGGGGACGAATGGAAGACCGCCTTCAAGACCTCCCGTGGCCACTACGAGTACCTCGTCATGCCCTTCGGCCTCACCAACGCCCCCGCCGTCTTCCAGGCGCTTATGAACGACGTGCTCAGGGACATGCTGGACGTTTTTGTGGTCCTCTACCTGGACGACATCCTGGTATTCTCCAGGAGCGCTGAGGAGCACGTCCAACACGTCCGCATGGTCATCCAGCGTCTCCGGGAGAACCGCCTGTACATTAAGGCGGAGAAGTGCACCTTTCACTCCTCATCAGTGGAGTTCCTGGGGCTCATTGTGGAGGGAGGCCTGACGCGACCCGACCCTCGCAAAATCAAGACCGTGGTCGAATGGCCTCAACCCACGACCCGGAGGCAACTTCAGAGCTTCCTTGGCTTCGCTAACTTCTACCGCCGTTTCATACGGGACTACAGCCGGGTAGCAGCTCCCCTCACCCACCTCACCTCATCCCTGCGTCCGTTCGTCTGGACACCGGCTGCCAGCGCTGCCTTCTCCGCGCTCAAGGAGCGCTTCACCACCGCCCCGGTCCTTCTCCATCCTGACCCCTCCAGGCAGTTTGTGGTCGAGGTGGACGCATCGGACACAGGCATCGGTGCTGTTCTGTCCCAGCGGTCAGTGGAGGACCAGAAGTTGCACCCCTGTGCCTTCCTCTCCCGCCGGTTCACCCCAGCTGAGGTGAATTACGACATCGGGAACAGGGAGTTGTTGGCGGTGGTGGGGGCCTTGGAGGAGTGGCGCCACTGGCTTGAGGGCGCGGAACACACCACCCTCGTCTGGTCAGACCACAAGAACCTGACCTTCATCCGGGCGGCCAAGCGCCTCAACTCCCGCCAGGCGCGGTGGTCACAGTTCCTCGGGAGGTTCGATTTTACCCTCACCTTCCGGCCCGGCTCCCGCAACGCCAAGGCCGACGCGCTGTCCCGCCTCCACGCGCCCGAGGCGCCCCCCGCGGAGCCTGAGACCATCCTGCCGGCCTCGCGTGTCATAGGGGTGGTCACCATGAACATCGAGGCAGTGGTGAGGCAGGCCCAATGCGCCCAACCCAGTCCGGCCAACGTCCCTCCTCGCCGGCTCTTCGTGCCTGACTTGGTCCGGTCCCGGGTGCTCCAGTGGGGCCATGCCAGCCGGTTTGCGTGCCATCCCGGGGTTCACCGCACCCTCTCCTTCCTGAGCCGACGGTTCTGGTGGCCCTCCATGAGGTCCGACGTCCGGGAGTTTGTTGTCGCCTGTCCCGTCTGCTCCCGCAGCAAGGCGTCCCACCAGCCCCCGGCTGGCCTCCTGCGTCCTCTCCCGGTCCCCAGCCGTTCCTGGTCCCACATCGCCCTGGACTTCATCACCGGTCTTCCCCCCTCCAGGGGCAACACGGTCATCCTCACCGTGGTGGACCGGTTCTCCAAGGCGGTCCATCTGGTGGCACTCCCCAAACTCCCGTCCTCTGCGGAGACAGCTGAGCTCCTCGTCCAGCATGTCTACCGGCTCCACGGTCTCCCCGGAGACGTTGTCTCAGACCGTGGTCCTCAATTCACCTCCCAGGTCTGGCGGGCCTTCTGCAGGGAGATAGGCGCCACCATCAGCCTCTCCTCTGGCTACCAACCGCAGACCAACGGCCAGGCCGAACGGGCCAACCAGAGCCTGGAGTCCGCTCTCCGCTGTGTGTCGGCTCTCCACCCCACCTCCTGGAGCAAGGACCTGCCCTGGGTCGAATACTCCCTCAATGCCCTGACCAGCGCTGCCACTGGCAGGTCTCCGTTCGAGTCATCCCTCGGGTACCAGCCCCCGCTGTTCTCTCTCCAGGAGTCGGAGGCCTCCGTCCCCTCCGTCCAGGCCCACGTCCGCCGCTGTCGCCGTGTCTGGAGGGAGGTCCGCAGGGCCCTGCTCCGCTCCAACGAGCGCTCCTGCCGCGGGGCCAACCGCCGCCGCACTCCTGCTCCGGCGTACCGGCCCGGTCAACGAGTCTACCTCTCCACCGCGGACCTTCCGCTCCAGGTCCCCTCCAGGAAGCTGGCTCCGCGCTTCGTTGGGCCCTTCGAGATCGACCGTGTCCTGAACCCGGCTGCGGTACGTCTTAAGCTCCCTGCTTCCATGCGGGTACACCCTGTAGTCCATGTATCCAAGATCAAACCTGTCTCCTCGAGTCCCCTCATGCCTTCTGCCCCAGCTCCTCCGCCTCCCCAGATGGTCGACGGGCATCCCCAGTGGACGGTTCGGCGGCTGCTGAAGGTGCGCCGCCGGGGTCGGGGGTTCCAATACCTGGTGGATTGGGAGGGGTACGGCCCCGAGGAGTGCAGCTGGATCTCCAGGCAGCTCATTATGGACCCGTCTCTCCTCCGGGACTTCTACCGGGCCCATCCTGACGCCCCCGGTCGGTCGCCAGGTGGCTCCCCTCGGGGGGGGGGGGTCCTGTTACAGCTCGCATGCCCTCGCCTCCACAACCGCCTCCCTCTCTCCCCTCTGGGCCCGCTGCGCGCTCGGGGCGTCCTACGCGCTCTTCCGCACGTCGCATCGGCCCAGGCATGCAACGCTCTGACTCTCCGGAGTTTCCCCCCATTACCGGGCGTTCCCCGTCTCCGGCCAGCTCCTCCCACTCCGGTGACGAAGAGTCGGATCCCGACATGCCCAGCACATCGGCCCGTGCGCAACGACAAGAACGGCGCGCTCGTCTCCGACGATGACGCGGGCGCGGCTCTACTCACCGGTTTCCAATTCATCATCACCACACCTGTCCCTCGTTTCTGCAATCACCTTCAACCCCTACAAGAACCTGGTCTACACTCCACTCATCGCCAGATCTTACCATAACCTTTATGTGGTAAAGTATAGCCTAGCCTACGATTTACTTACCTGTATTTTATAGTGCTTTTTCTCGTTCCCTGTTTGTGATTACTATCACTCACCCTGCCTCTCCTCCTCGTCTCTCCAGTTTCCCGGACCCCCTCTGCTGAGTGTACCAGCTAGCAGAGCCCTCACCCTGCTCCACCTCCCGATCCCTCCGGCTCCCTTGAGCCAAGGACATTTATTATTATTTAGTGGCAGTTTAGTGGCTCCTATTATTTCATCCTATTATATTTTTTGGCATCCTCTTTTGTGGCTCCCCCTTTGTGTTATCTTATTAAATCGCCCCTCCGGGCTTTACCGTCCCTTGCCTCCTCCTTTCCTGTTGCGCCTGGGTCCCTAACCAAACCATCACACTTCAGTTGTGATTAAATATCTATTTCTCTAAATGGTTCACCAGATATAGATGAAAAAACTCAATTCTAACTCTCAGAGTAAACAGACTGCACCTTAATTATTATTATATCAATTAAAATTCAACATGGAAGATTACAGAATAACTGTCCTAATACTTTAACCTCCTCTCCTCTCCTCTCCTCTCCTCTCCTCTCCTCTCCTCTCCTCTCCTGTCCTGTCCTGTCCTGTCCTGTCCTGTCCTGTCCTCTCCTCTCCTCTCCTCTCCTCTCCTCTCCTCTCCTGTCCTGTCCTGTCCTCTCCTCTCCTGTCCTCTCCTGTCCTGTCCTGTCCTCTCCTCTCCTCTCCTCTCCTCTCCTCTCCTCTCCTCTCCTCTCCTCTCCTCTCCTCTCCTCTCCTCTCCTCTCCTCTCCTCTCTCCTCTCCTCTAGGCCTGTCCCACGGTCATCATGAACCTGTTCCAGGAGAAAGCCCCCCTGGTGATGGGTCTGTTCCTGGGCACGGCTGATCTGCTGGTGGGCCCACTTCCATACTATACACTACGCACTATACTAGTGTAGTAGCACAATAGAACACACACACACGCGCACACACAAACACACAGTAGCTCAGGAGGTAGAGCAGCCGTCTGCTGAGTGGAAGGTTCCCGGTTCGATGGCAGTGTAGGGAATATGTCCTTGAGCCTGCCCACTGCTCCTAGCTTCCTTGAGCCCGCCCTCTGCTCCTAGCTTCCTTGAGCCCGCCCACTGCTCCTAGCTTCCTTGAGCCCGCCCACGGCTCCTAGCTTCCTTGAGCCCGCCCACGGCTCCTAGCTTCCTTGAGCCTGCCCACTGCTCCTAGCTTCCTTGAGCCTGCCCACTGCTCCTAGCTTCCTTGAGCGTGCCCACGGCTCCTAGCTTCCTTGAGCCTGCCCACTGCTCCTAGCTTCCTTGAGCCCGCCCTCTGCTCCTAGCTTCCTTGAGCCCGCCCACTGCTCCTAGCTTCCTTGAGCCCGCCCACGGCTCCTAGCTTCCTTGAGCCCGCCCACGGCTCCTAGCTTCCTTGAGCCTGCCCACTGCTCCTAGCTTCCTTGAGCCTGCCCACTGCTCCTAGCTTCCTTGAGCGTGCCCACGGCTCCTAGCTTCCTTGAGCCTGCCCACTGCTCCTAGCTTCCTTGAGCCTGCCCACGGCTCCTAGCTTCCTTGACCCTGCCCACTGCTCCTAGCTTCCTTGAGCCTGCCCACTGCTCCTAGCTCCTAGCTCCTTGAGCCTGCCCACTGCTCCTAGCTTCCTTGAGCCCGTCCACGGCTCCTAGCTTACTTGAGCCTGCCCACGGCTCCTAGCTTCCTTGGGTCAATCACAGAGGACCCATTCCACCGGTGACACTGCTGTACTTTACTGCCCCCTGGTGGCAACCGAACACCCAGCACCGTACTGCACACTATAAACCACTCCACACTGTCTGTTAGAGCCACGGTACAACACACAGCTCTGAGAACTACTGACCTGTTCACTATGAACTACTGACCTGTTCACTATGAACTACTGACCTGTTCACTATGGAGCAGATGGAGGAGAGAGGGAGAGAGAGAGATAGAGAGAGGGAGAGAGAGATGGAGGGAGGGAGAGAGAGGGAGAGAGAGAGATAGATGGAGGGAGGGAGAGAGAGGGAGAGAGAGAAATAGATAGAGGGAGGGAGAGAAAGGGAGAGAGAGATAGAGGGAGGGAAAGAGAGAGACAGAGGGAGGGAGAGAGAGAGGGAGGAAGAGAGAGGGAGGAAGAGAGGGGGAAAGAGAGATAGAGGGAGGGAGAGAGAGAGATAGAGGGAGAGAGAGAGAGATAGACGGAGGGAGAGAGAGAGATAGAGGGAGAGAGAGAAAGAGAGGGAAAGTCAGTTTGGAAGGCACCAGGTGGTTAAATAATGGTAAATGGTGTAAAGAACCAGTGAGGAGCAGAGCAGATGGAAATGCTAAATGGACGGCACTTATAGAGCACGTTTACCCAAAGCGCTTTACAGCGAAGGCCTCTCATTCACCCACTCACACACACATCAATGGCGGCAGCTGCAAGATGCAAGGTGCCAGCCTGCTCACTGGGAGCAATTTGGGGTTCAAAAGGGCACTTCGACATGTGGTCAGGAGGAGCCGGGATTCAAACCGCCGACCCTACGATCACCGGGTGACCCGCTCTACCTCCTGAGCTACAGACGCCCGGACGAGAGACATCAACTCCAAACCTCAAGATTGTTAACATCTCTTTGTTCCCCCTTCTCCTCTCCTCTGCTGTGTGCTGACCCCTACCTACCTGTGTGTGATGACCTGTGACCCCTACCTACCTGTGTGTGATGACCCCTACCTACCTGTGTGTGATGACCTGTGACCCCTACCTACCTGTGTGTGATGACCTGTGACCCCTACCTACCTGTGTGTGATGACCTGTGACCCCTACCTACCTGTGTGTGATGACCTGTGACCCCTACCTACCTGTGTGTGATGACCTGTGACCCCTACCTACCTGTGTGTGATGACCCCTACCTACCTGTGTGTGATGACCCCTACCTACCTGTGTGTCGCTTACATCTCACCTCCTCATCTAATGACTTTCTTCCCTCGCTCCCTTTCTGTCTCCCTCCTTGCCTCTTTCCCCCTCCATCTCTCTCTCTCTCCATCTCTCTCTCTCTCCATCTCTCTCTCCCTCCATCTCTCTCTCTCTCCTTGCTCTTTCTGTCCGTCTCCTCCTCCTCCGTTCTGTTCTCCCTCCCTCCATCTCTCTCCTCTCGCTCTCTCTGTCCATCACCTCTATCTCCTATCCGTTTGTCCTCTCTCCATCAATCAATCTCTCCTTGCTCTCTCTGTCTGTCACCTCCTCTTCCTCCTCCTCCCCCTTGCTCTCTCTGTCTGTCACCTCCTCTTCCTCCTCCTCCCCCTTGCTCTCTCTGTCTGTCACCTCCTCCTCTTCCTCCTCCCCCCACCCCTCCTCTCCTCCTCCATGACCCTCCGTCTCTCTCCCTCCTCCCCCCATCCCTCCTCTCCTCCTCCATGACCCTCCGTCTCTCTCCCTCCCCCCCATCCCTCCTCTCCTCCTCCATGACCCTCCGTCTCTCTCCCTCCCCCCATCCCTCCTCTCCTCCTCCATGACCCTCCGTCTCTCTCCCTCCCCCCCCCACCCCTCCTCTCCTCCTCCATGACCCTCCGTCTCTCTCCCTCCTCCCCCCATCCCTCCTCTCCTCCTCCATGACCCTCCGTCTCTCTCCCTCCCCCCCATCCCTCCTCTCCTCCTCCATGACCCTCCGTCTCTCTCCCTCCCCCCATCCCTCCTCTCCTCCTCCATGACCCTCCGTCTCTCTCCCTCCCCCCCAGGTCGCAGCCATCGTGTTGAGCTCAATCCTCAGGAAGGAGATCTGGCGCTCCCACTCATCCTCCTCCTCCTCCGCCACCTACGTGCTCCTCTCCCCCCACACCACCCCCTTCTCCCCCCCCGCCACCCCCTTCTCCCCCCCCACCCCCTTCCCCCCCCCCCAGCCCGACCCTTACCAGGACCCCGTGGTCTTTACCCCTCTGACCGTCTCCATGACCACTGCCTCCGCTTGCATCTAACCCCTCTGTCTGCAGACCTGGGGGCAGTTTCATTAGTCTAGGGGCAGTTTCATTAGTCTAGGGGCAGTTTCATTAGTCTAGGGGCAGTTTCATTAGTCTAGGGGCAGTTTCATTAGTCTAGGGGCAGTTTCATTAGTCTAGGGGCAGTTTCATTAGTCTAGGGGCAGTTTCATTAGTCTAGGGGCATTTCAGTAGTATTTGTAAATAATACAATACCCAGGTCTGATTTCCCATATCGCACACTACCGGCTTTGTTTGCCTCTGTGTTCAGCTCAATCCTCTGTGTTCAGCTCAATCCTCTGTGTTCAGCTCAATCCTCTGTGTTCAGCTCAATCCTCTGTGTTCAGCTCAATCCTCTGTGTTCAGCTCAAACCTCTGTGTTCAGCTCAATCCTCTGTGTTCAGCTCAATCCTCTGTGTTCAGCTCAATCCTCTGGCTTCTTTTCACTGTTTAGTGACTGGATAATGTTTTCATTCTGTCCTTGGCTTGGGTGAGGGTTTCAGACTGTAGTAGGCGAGGGTTAGGGTTATAGGGTTAGGGTTATAGGGTGAGGGTTATAGGGTGAGGGTTATAGGGTGAGGGTTATAGGGTGAGGGTTAGGGTTATAGGGTTAGGGCTTGGGTGAGGGTTTCAGACTGTAGTAGGCTGAGCAACTACTCTCACTCTCCTGCACCACCATGACCTTCACACCATGACCTTCACACCATGACCTTCACACCATGACCTTCACACCATGACCTTTACACCATGACCTTCACACCATGACCTGCACTCCATGACCTTTACACCATGACCTTCACACCATGACCTTCACACCATGACCTTTACACCATGACCTTCACACCATGACCTTCACACCATGACCTTCACACCATGACCTTTACACCATGACCTTCACACCATGACCTGCACTCCATGACTTGCACTCCATGACCTTTACACCATGACCTTCACACCATGACCTTCACTCCAGAGAATCTCCATTACTTAACCCTCTCTCTGTCTCCTCCTAGTCCTGAAAGTGTTCAGGGTCAAAGTTCCCGCACCTCCTGGTCCCCTCCCACTCTGCTTAACCCCCCGACCTTGCCCCCCCTCCTCCCCCTCCCGCAGGTCTCGGCGTCGGCGTGCGCCGCCGTCCTCATGAAGGAGATAAAGAGGAGCGAGCGAGGGGTGCCGGTCCACTACAGCCAGCCCATCTGCTGAGGGGTGTGGAGGAGGACCAACCAGTGCAGCCACTGGCAACGTTTAATGCAAACTTGAATGGAGGTCCCCCGCCCGCGTTTCTTCTTCTCCTGCTGCTTTCACTGCTGCTTCACACAGGAAGTGTGGACCCAAAAGGGATGTTTACTGTTAAGTAGTTGAGTGTGATTTGCATGGTCAGCTGGTGTGAACCAGAATAGTCTCAGGACTGTATTCCATGTTCGTACCAGAAGGGCATCGTGTTTCTATGAATCCATTCCACAGGGGTCAGTAAATTGGCTGGCTTTGTGCATTTTACCTTCAATCATTTATTTTTGTATTGTATAGCCTAGCATGCTAGCTTCACTATGACGTTGTCATAACAGCTTCTGATGGCCACATAAAGAAGTGAACCTAGTTGTATTATGCAAATAAAAATGCATTTATTTCGGCCTTCCGGGAGTCCGTTTATAAGAAGGGCCCGGCCATGTGTCTACTGAGACGGGCCAGGGTGTCGTTACACTGAGAGAATCCCCTTCCTGCTTCCCAGAATGGCTGTTGAGTGAAGCGACAGGCCGGCAGCCTGTGGTAATAATCAAGGCTTTGGCTGCACAAGCAGTTGATCCCGAGGACCTCGAGTGCAGAGAGCTGCTTTTCTAGTGACCAAATGATGCCGAGAGACTCGCCAGTTTGTGTCATCTGACAAAAATAGCCGGTAGAGATTTTTCCAAACGCTTGTTTGTACGTTTGTTACACTGTAATCCAAGTATTTCCGTCCTGTTACAAATGGCTGTATTCTAATGTTGTTCTACTGAGTATCTTGGCCAGTTGTTGAAAAAATAAACATTCTTAAGTGCTTCTTTTCTTTAACGCCGGCTCCTGTCTGTCTGTGATTGAATGAGTGCTTGAGGATAAACATCACAGACCAATGTTGTGGATATACTTTATTTGTAATATTTTTTTTTTTATTGTGCTCATGTATAGAAAAAAAGGCAAGGCAGATGGAGTATTATATGTACATTGATTAACCGAGTAACAAAAAGACGATCTGTACACCATGCAGTCCCAGGATGAGAAGGTCAGAGGTCAGGTGTGTGATGTAGCAGTGATGCAGTCCCAGGATGAGAAGGTCAGAGGTCAGGTGTGTGATGTAGCAGCGATGCAGTCCCAGGATGAGAAGGTCAGAGGTCAGGTGTGTGATGTAGCAGTGATGCAGTCCCAGGATGAGAAGGTCAGAGGTCAGGTGTGTGATGTAGCAGCGATGCAGTCCCAGGATGAGAAGGTCAGAGGTCAGGTGTGTGATGTAGCAGTGATGCAGTCCCAGGATGAGAAGGTCAGAGGTCAGGTGTGTGATGTAGCAGCGATGCAGTCCCTCTCGGCGGGAGAGCACAGGAAGTACACCTGAAGAACACAACACACTGTCCAGTGACCACCTGATGAGATGCATCACTATACCATACAATAGTTGTTTTATAGATTAGGACTGAGATGTATTATCTGAGAGGGTGTTGGTTGGAACCCCGGCTCTTCAATGAGCTTTGAGTTGAAGACGAGAGCTCCACAGAGGGCAGTTTGGCCTGGCAGGATGGAAGGGTGTAGCCAAACCAAGCCCTCCTCTCCAGTCTACACCACCTGACAGCCCTCCTTCAGTCTACACCACCTGACAGTCCCCCTCACCAGTCTACACCACCTGGCAGTCCTCCTTCAGTCTACACCACCTGGCACCTCTGTAACAAGCTGACTGCTTTGAAAACAGTCTTTAATTGTGGCCTGTTCCCCACCATCTGATCAACTATAGAAGTTTGTGCCTAAAGCCTAGTTTTCTCAATCCATGCTCAAAACATGCACGGCTGGTATACTTCCATCCACTCCCGTCTCTTCCTGGGCGCAGCACAGCAGGAATGAGAAAGAGGGGGGAATGGGTGAATTAATTGGAGTGTGACGCCCTCTAGTGGTGAGAATTGTGAGTCACATACTGAGAACCTAGGTCAAGTACACACACTGTACATTTGACTTGAGGTGCGTTAGATTTATCTCTGAGTTTGAGGCCCAAGTATGAGAGAGCTAACCGTCTTTTATCCATATCTGGGCAACATAACGCATGAAAGAAACATGAGACAACTTTAAAGGTTATGTACATTTATACAGTTTCACAAATACAGTACGTCATTAACAGTAATGTCACATGACACACAGACATTCAGATATGGAGCAACATAGAACCATTTGGGGGAGTCGATCGCCTCGTTGAGAGGGGTCAGGGAAGAATTTTTACAGCTCACTTATCTGGCCACCGGGTGATTACAGTTTTTTTGCTTCCCTATGGAATATGTAGAGGTGGGTCGTATGCCCACCTCCCTTGTTCTCTGTAAAGCGCATTGTGTTGCCTCTGGGTATGAAATGTGCTATACAGATAAAGCTTTGATGGAGCAAGCTCCTGGAGTATGTTTGTCTACCAGCTAAGAACATTTATAAAGCAATAAATTACATTTTCAGAGTAAGAGAAGCTAAAAACGACATAGGAGAGACATGGCAAATACTGGTGTGTGTTTGCTATGGCCCAGGCCTAAAGCCGGAAGTGGGCTGGTGTATGTCTGTGTGTATGTGTGTGTGACAGGAAGTCCAGGCAGCTCACTGAGCACAGCCGTGGGATACAGTGGAGATAGGACCCAAACACAGGCAGAGAATGTTCAGAGACTTTATTCATGAATGACATCAGTACAAGCACAAGACATAACAAGTAACCCCAAACTGAACAAACCAAATGTTGAGGCCAATAGGGTAGATGGTGATGGTCTAGATCAGTGATTTTCAACCAGTGTGCCGCGGCACACTAGTGTGCCGTGAGAGATCGTCAGGTGTGCCGTGGGAAATTATCTGTCATCGTGGGGTTATTTGTTATGTATTGTGTCTTGAACGTCTTGTTTCCGGCCAGGCTGTTAGCAGGATGTGACCTTGGATTTTTCCTGGTTCAGAGCCGGTAGCCCACGTTCAAAGACTGCAAGCTTTCTTTTGAACGCTTGAACAAAGGGGCAACTCGCTCTGACAAGTGGGTCTTGGACACAATCAGGCGACATGTGCTGACGGGACTCTTCACTGCGAGCCACCTCCTTCAGCCTGTCCGGCAGCAGCATCCCAATGATGCGGACCATCAGGATGGCTCGTCTCCACAGCCCACGGATGCGCCTCCGACGGAGAGTCAGATCCGGACATGGCCTCCAGTGGGGCTCGGGTGATCGTGAAACGTCCGCGTCAGATTGTCCCTTTACCAGCACCCCACTAGACACCATGGGGGTGGTGATCACGAATGGTGGTCTAACAGATGGAGCTGTGATAGAAGGGACTGGGTCCGATGGACCTGTGACAGACGGGGCTGTGTCAGGTGTCCTCTTCATCAGAGAGTCCGAAGTAGAAGTGGTCGCTCCTTCACAGACTTCTTCCCACTCCTTACAAATGAGCCTCCGACGCCGAGAGAGCTCCAGATCTCGTCTCCAGTGGGGCTCGGGTGATCGTGGAGTGTCCGGCTCAGATTGTCCCTTTACCAGCACACCACTAGACGCCATGGGGGTGGATAAGGCGCTAGTGGGGATGTCTCCTCTACTGGTCCTGGTCATGGAAAGTGGTGGACTGACAGATGGCGCTGTGTCAGATGGAGCTGTGTCAGGAGCCCTCTTAACCATAGAGTCCGAGGTGGAAATGGCCGCCCCTTGAAAGACTCCCTCCCACTTCTTACAAATGAGCCTCTGACGCCGAGAGAGCTCCAGATCTCGTCTCCAGTGGGGCTCGGGTGAACGTGGAACGTTTAGCTCAGATTGGTCCTTTACCAGCACACCACTAAACGCCATGGGGGTGGATAAGGCGCTAGCGGGGCTGTGTCCTCTACTGGTCCTGGTCATGGAGAGTGTTGGACTGACAGATGGACCTGTTACAGACGGGGCTGTGTCAGGTGTCCTCTTCATCAGAGAGTCCGAAGTGCAAGTGTCCGTCCCTTGACAGATGTCTTCCCACTTCTTACGAATGAGCCTCTGACACCGAGAGAGCTCCAGATTGCATCTCCAGTGGGGCTCGGGTGATCGTGGAACGTTTAGCTCAGATTGGTCCTTTACCAGCACACCACTAGACGCCATGGGGGTGGATAAGGCGCTAGCGGGGCTGTCTCCTCTACTGGTCCTGGTCATGGAGAGTGTTGGACTGACAGATGGAGCTGTGACAGAAGGGACTGGGTCAGATGGGGCTTTGTCAGGTGCCCTCTTCATCAGAGAGTCGGAGGTGGAAATGGCCGCCCCTTGATAGACTCCCTCCCACTTCTTGCGAAAGAGCCTCCGACGCAGAGAGAACTTGGAGGAGGACGGGGCCGTGTCAAATGAACCGGTGACAGATGGGGCTGTTTCAAATGAGCCGGTGACAGACGAGGCCGTGTCAAATGAACCAGTGACAGACGGGGCTGTGTCAAATGAACCAGTGACAGACGGGGCTGTGACAAATGAACCAGTGACAGACGGGGCCGTGTGAAATGAACTCATCTCAGACACCATGTCTTGTCCACAGCCCCCCGGATCATAGGAGTCAGAACCTGGATCGTCTTGTCCTGGACAGTCCCAATAGCTCGCATGCATCTTCGCATGCAGTCCCAATGGCTCGCATGCATGCATGCACCGGGCTGTCACACTGTCCCGCTGGGCCCTTTTGAGATACAATAAAATAAAATGACTTTTGATGATTTCAGTACACTTGTACAATCAAAATGCATCATACCACACATTTTACACATAAACACACACATCTCACACATGGATGCACACGCGCACGCACAAACAAACACACATACATACACACACACACATAGACACACACACACACACACACACACACACACATACACACACACACACATGGTTGGATACACTGAAAAAAACATTATCAACTTACCAATCAATGTCTTCAAGGTTTTCATCCTAATTTATAAAGGAAATACAAGATGGATGTTGAGTTCATTAAGGCTTCAGAAAGACAGAGCAGCTTCTGTAATTGTTTGAATTGTAAATGATTAAAGTACAATGAAACTTTGATTACCAACCTTAATGTTTCTTTGGCGATTTCTCAGTTTATATAATAGCCAAAGCAAGATCAGGATCACATAGAGCGCAATAAAAACTCCCGTGCAGAGGAGTTTCACATCAAGATCCAGGAACGGGGTCTGAAAGGGCGTCGCCTCAGGACCTTGGTTTACAGGTCTACATGAAATTGGCACCCTCTCTCGGGTTCTAAAAAGATCAATTATTCCAATAGCGAACATATTGGCAAAGATAGATCTTTAGCAACATGTTCCTCTCATCACAAACACCGCACTGAGGCTTGTCCACTTGTTACAGCAGGATATGTACCTTGCCGCTGTGACGTGTACACGTTACGCCGTAGTGCCCGTGATGTCACAGACCGGATATAATTCTATCACTACGGCGTAACGTGTACACGTCACAGCGGCAACACTGACTTGACGGCTAGTCCAGGCGGCCAGCTGATTGAAATAAATGTATACTAGATTTAAATAGATTTAAGCTATTTTTTTTTTGCTTGAGACCCAACGATACCCCTTATTTAATACACCCAGAATTAAATAGGTGCGCTTAAAAGGCTGGTCGGAATCAGTCCGTTAAATCCAGTAGTTAATTGTCCACGTTTTCGATAGAGATGGATAGGCATTATTGGTGAAATTAAATAAAGGTAATCGCTCTCTATGAATCATTCATATTCAAGGGCATTTGTTATTTTGAAGACTACTCGTAGGCTAGCAGTAGGATTTGAAAGGAGCCCAAGACAGAGGCGCGCATGCGCTCCTGACCCCCGAGTGCACAGCCCATGATCCCATGAGAGAGAGCGGTGTCGTGTGGCCGATTAAAGCCCCCCGGGTCCTGTTATTCTGTTCATAAAGTAGCCTACTTTGAGACACAACCTCAAAGTGCTGACGAAACGGTTTGGCTTCTCGTTCCGTTAACATTAGGCCCACCTCAGTCCCTGAATAGAGAACCCAACCAAAACATAGTTTTGATGAAGACCGTTTGGAGACCAGAGCTACCCTACTAACACAGTACGTAAAACTGACGGGACACATTGGTGGTATTGTGGTAACTTTGCGACGGTACCAGCAGCGGACCTAGCTGACACCTAGCTGACACTTGCCTTTTCAGTCGCAAAATAACCAATAGCCGTCCTCAAGGACACTGTAAGGGAACGTAGCCGCCACTGCTGCTTAAATCCGTAACTACGATGTAATTAAATAACGTGACAATGTGGCAACATCACAGTCCCAATCTGACTTTATTGGAAATGTGTCACAGTGGGTCAGAACATTTGTAAATTACTTAGGTTTTAAAATAAATTTTGTCATAGTCATACAGCAAGGTTAAATATAACTGAATATGTTCTGTTTGCTAGTAGATGGTATTCATTCCGTTCGCGATAACGTTATTGCAGCCGGGCTAAATTCCTCCAGGGAGCCAGTGACCGGCGAGTTGAAGAGCTTCACTCCCCGCCAGCAGGAGCTTTGGCCGCTGCTACCGCATCTCGGATAACCCGCTGAGTTCGTGGCTGCTATTTCACACTCGCCCTTGATCAATCCCAATACCGATGCATGGTAATAATGAATCAATCGTTCAGATCGGCAGTGCTGCATGCATGTTACAACATCATTGTTAGCTTTATTAACATAACCATAGACTACATTTATCTCTCTAACGTTAGGCTATCCATCTACACCAGTCGGCCATTCGATAGCTAGAAGCGGTCAACGCCAACGTTGACTGAAAACACCCAAACTCAGTGGATGGTTTCATCTTTATGCCTACACATCAACTCCTTTCCATTGTATGTGAATAAATTCCTGTTATTCTAAAAATATCCCATTTCTGTCCATTCCTGGAAAAGGCTAATAATTGCTGTCAAATGATCACTCCAGTTTATCACCGTATCCCACTACCATTTCAACTATGCACAGGAGGTTGTCTTGTGGTCATTTTCATAAAAAAATGATTAGCCTGATCAGTTTGTTGTATGTATTAAGCCCTTTTTGAGCGGTGTGCTTTGACTACTCTCCTTTTTTGTGGTCATTTTCATTAACACATTTGATTAAACATCCGCACTGGCCTATGAACGGCTAAAGATTCCCCAGGCAGAGCTGGTTGATGCTGCTAGGGAAAGGGATGTCTGGGGCCCCCTGCTGGAACTGCTGCCTCCGCGACCCGACCCCGGATAAGCGGATGACGATGGATGGTATTAAAAGACTTTAGCCGGGACCCCGTTGTTGTTAGAATTAATAGGCTACCTTTATTTGTGGTACTTGAACTTGTGTCTGCGTTTCTGGCTTGCCATCATGGATGTATTGTTCATAGGCTATGTTTATCGGATGAGATGCAGTTGTCCGGGCAGGTCAGCTAATGTGATTTACGAAAGGAAATACATGCTTGGGAATAATTAAACATTTCAAAGTTCCTCTGTTAAGGTGGTGCTGGGGACAGCGCAGACGGCCTGCATGGCAGTAAATTATCAAAAATGAGGCAAAATCTATCTATGAAAATAACCTCAGATTGAAACATATTTTGTGGTGAATAAGGCGATATAGGCTTAATGTGTATTTATACGGAGATAAGATTTGATTGATCAAGGGCGAATGTGAAATAGCAGCCACGAACTCAGCGGGTTATCCGAGATGCGGCAGCGGCCAAAGCTCCTGCTGGCGGGGAGTGAAGCTCTTCAACTCGCCGGTCACTGGCTCCCTGGAGGAATTTAGCCTGGCTGCAATAACGTTATCGCGAACGGAATGAATACCATCTACTAGCAAACAAAACATGTTCAGTTAGCCTATATTTAACCTGTTAAAACTAAAATGCCTGGATGAAAAAATAATTTCTCCAATGGATATATTTGACAAAAACAGGTTAATATGCAAGCCGGTTTTCATTGCTAAATCAAAGCGGGGAGAGCCGAGAGAGCCGGGAACGTGCGTCTACATTTCACATAAACGTGAACTTTTTCGTGGACGCGCGTCGGACAGAAAAGCTCAACTGTGCAAGTACAAAAGTCACCGGAAGGCCAGAAAAGCACAACTGCGCAAGTACAAAAGTCACCGGAAATAGTCAAAAGACTACAAATTTGCCAAGATGGCGCGGTTCAATAGGGCTTCATTGTTGATATCGGTCAGTGAATGGAGTGGCTGTATCCAGTTCTATTAATACATCCATGCTGTTTGCACATTAAAGTTGTTTGCGATCCGCCACTAAACCCAGCGAAGAAGAAGAAGACGACGACGGGTTATACTTCCGTTCCGTTTGAAACAGAAACGATTGAGAAAGACCAACACGCTGTCTTTGTCCCCGCGACAACACAGATCCTGTAAGTATCTCAATTTCAATGTATACATAGCTAGCTATGTATTTTGGTATCGTCCCAGATAAAACACCAACGTTATGTGCAATCTACCCTTTTGTAATGATTATCTATATGCAGATGCTCTCTTTCCAATGTTAGCTAACTAGCTAGCCAGCTAACGTGATTAGCCTTTTTCTGTACATCATGTCTAGCTAAGTAGCCTACGTAAAATTACTCTGTAGCAATTATTGTTATAACTTTCGCTTTTGTGTAATTGTAGCCTAAATTATAATGTTGTCTTGGCCACTTGAGAATATTTCAGTTGTGTACACTATAACTTTTATGAGGTGTTGTCGTGGGCCATTGTTTCCTAATTACGGGCAATGGTGGAGTCTTCTCGAGTCTAGCAGGCTCGCGCGAGCTCCTGCACGTTCGTACTGTTTCATCGCTTGGAATAAAATGCGATAATTAGCTTACTCATTGATTTCGCATTAACCCACAACACCGTTAGTATGTGTTTGTTTTTAGGCATTCATTTTTCCGAAGTTAACGTTAACAGAATACTAGAAGCCCCAACAACGGAGCTAGGCAAGCTAGCAGGATTTGTTATAGCAGCCATCTTGGCTTTTTTGGTTACAGCAGCCATCTTGGTGGTTTTGGGATGTGATTTCATGTTACTCTTTAACTGTTGAAATGGTTGCTCATGCTGTCAAACGGGTAAAGAATTGTGTACTACGTTTTCACTCACATACAAATCCAAATTTTGCATAATAGGTACTCATGATGTGGACTACTAATATAGTGTCTTGCAAAATCTATTTAATTACTGAGTGTGAAGGGTGGTAGACATGTTGCCCTGTTCCTCTAAACGTGTCAGAAATCACGTGGTCCTGTGGAGTGTGCATGTCAGCCAACGAGAGGATCACCCACCCACTCTCTCTCTCTCTCCCTCTCTCCCCTCCCATGCTCTCAGTTGCCAACCTCCCAGTTCTTGTTTGAACTGAGCAAGAAGCAGGTGAGCGGGACAGGAAGAGGCGCTAAGACGGGGACAGGCGTGGCCAGGGGCAGTCCTGGGACAGCACCACAGGCTCTGTGAGTCTTGTTCAGTTGAATGCCCTCATGAGTATTAACGGAAGAGCACCATATACATATGCACACATACACTCTAACATGTCGCTCTCTCCTCAGCTCAGCCCAATGGTCTCTGATGGTTCTGTCTGGCCAGCCCTTAGGTGGAGAAACACCTGATCATCAATATAGGCAGGCACACGTAAGTACAAATGCACATACGTTTCCATAGACGGGATAAACAAATGGGAATATTGATATTGAGTTAGCGGTAGACATGTGAGATTCATAAGACGCATCACTGACGCCAGTGACGCCACAATATCAGGGAAATTGAGCAATTGCTTCCCTGTAGTGCAAACTTGCAAGATTCGCTCAGTTATTAACCCTTCTTGCCTTTTTTGTTGTTGGTTTTCTCTCTCCTCCTTCCTCTCTGTGCAGTTCTCCTGTGTGCTGAGCCGCTATCCCATGTATTGCCACTGCTGACAGGGTAGAGCTCAGCCACATGCAGAAGGCCATGGCCATGAACACCAGTAGAGGAGGGAACCAAGTGTCTCATTCTCTCTCCACAGTTGTGTGGTTGTTACCCCCCACTAGCTACATATTCATTCAATCTTTATTTAACCTCGTGAATCAATTGAGAGTAAGCTCTCATTTACAATGACGTATAATCACTCTATATTTTAACTTGTACTACAGGTGAGATAATCCTTTTTAATGGTCTCTCTCATTCGCTCTCCTGGCTGTGATGTTAGAGTTGTGCAAGACTTGGGTGTTCTCCTGCTCTGAGTGCCCATTCTCCTATACCTCCCAGATCTACCTCCACAAGCACATCAAGAGGAGCCATGACAACCTCTGTCTCTGCTGAGGAACACACAGAGCATTATGAAGTAGCCAGTGCCTTGGCGAAGGTGTTTGAGCAGCAGTCATCAATGGATTAACTCCCAAGACACAAGGAAGAGACTGCGCAACACGCGCTATGACTCCAGTGACGAAGGTAATATAATAAAGTGCATTCAACAGTCCCAAAAGAGTACTACTTGAGTTGACTTATCTGAGCTAATTTACCTCTACTATATGTTCCAGTGCCCAGGCAGCCGGTCGGCAGAACTCAGACCAGACCAGCTATGCCAGGTGCCAGAGGCGGAAGGCCTGCTCTGCCAGTTATCAATGCAGGTATCCATGCATGTTTGTGTTGGTGAAATGTCTATGCATATTTGCACACTGACAGTTAACTCGGGACTTTCTGAAGACTCATGTACTCAGTTCACTAATTCGCTCATCTCACATCTCACTACTCGGCAGTAGATGTTCATCGCCCGGGTCCTTTGAGCCAAGGCGCTGTGAGCCCAGGCCCTTCAGCCCTTCAGACGTCCAGGCACGAGCAGCATGCATCAGCGATTAGCACCCCGGCCAGACCAGGTCAGGGTCTGACATGTCTCATGTCGAGTTGATTCTTCCCCTTATGCCAGAATCACTACGCCGCCAGCACCATAGTTTCCTGCTCATCCCTTTATCCTCTGGTTTTCAGGTAGTTCTCTGATGCCATCGCCTGTGAGACCAACAGCTCCATCAGTGTTGCCATCAAGCTCTGCAGATGCTGGTATGCTGAATTTTGTGAACTACTTCATGCTGCATGTAGGGATATACTTTGAGTTGAATATCCATTATGGGACCGTACAATTACTTATAGCCACATCTGTGTTTAATATCCAGACTTCCAGAGGATGATGTGTCAGCAGTTCTCCAGCGTCATGCAGAGTCTGAGGGAGATGGCACAGACAATGATGAGGCTGGAGCAGAGGCTGGAGCAGAGACTGTCCGGCGAGTCTGCAGACAGCTATCGGGGAGGAGTACTGGATGACCTGCACCCTGCTAAAACGGAGGAGGAGCTGCTGGTCTTGGAGGAGCAGCTGAAGGACAAGGATCATCAAAGGAAGATGGTGAGTAACTTCAGGGCAGAACTTTGTTCCTTATTTTTGCAGGGAAGTGTTAAGGAAATGTAAAAGTAAATGATTGTCTTTATGTTTTGCAGACACGATATCTGAGTTCCATTGGCGGCAAAGATCTGCCAGATGTGGTCCGGCGGGTGCTGTCAGCCATTGCCATACACAGAGTGTGGTGTGTCTACAGCGTCCATGGGAAGAGGGGGAAGAAGCCTCTGAAGAATATGACCCTCTACAATGTCATATTACGTAAGGGATTGTTCATATTTTCGCAAAATAATACATTGTCTTTGCTTCATGCCATGTGCATTGAAACCATTCCCTTTTTGGTTAAAAGGTGCAGTTATGGCCTGTAAGCCAAGCACCACTGTGACGGAGGTGTCTGCCCAGCTGCAGGAGATGCTGAAACATGCCCCTGCTCGATGCAAAAAGGTATGTGATGTCAGGCAGTTAATTTTCTCGTATCCAGTGACATGGCACGCTTCCAATGAACGTATGCGACTTGCTTTTACAGCCATTTCATTATGTCCTTAGGCATCTGCTCCAGCCCAGCTGACCTCCCCAGCCCAGCCCCTGACCGCAGCTCCAGCCCTGACCACAGTGGAGTATTCAGATGAGGATGACCTCTTCTGCCCAGACCCTCGATTCAGATGTGGGTGACCCCCAGCCCGTCTCCCTAAACCTGCCTTTCCAGCCTGCAAGGATGGATGCCTTTTTTGTAAATAGTTTTTGTAAATTTTAACCTTTTTTTGTGGGATACAACGGTCTGTTCCCGGTCTGCCTGCCACAGAATGCGCACTGTTTCATTTTTGTTTTTAGAACTTTTGCAATTGTCAGATAATGGGTTGCTAGCCAGAGCTTGTACATGCTTTTTTTTGCTTTTCTGGCTATGCGTAATGTGACAGACCGTAAACCTCATCCTTGTAAATATGTATACTTTTAATTTGTAATGTACTTTGTGTAATAAAATGTTCTAAACTGTTAATGGTGTTCAGTCTTATATTGGTTTGTATCATAATGCTTGCTGCTTTATCCCCATATAGCATTAATTTGTTTTTGTACTGGTAAATGCTAAATATAGCCAGTGGTACTGCAAATGCTAAATATAGCCAGTGGTCAGTAAGTGACCATATTTGCACCGTGCGAAAAAGACGTGCAGACCAAGTCATATAAATACCTGTAAATCTATTGTCAGCCAAGTGAGTTTATTACGGAAGTTCCTGCCCACGTTTTTTGCACGCGGCCGCACCATATTTGCACCGTGCGAAAAAGACGTGCAGACCAAGTCATATAAATACCTGTAAATCTAGTGTCAGCCAAGTGAGTTTATAACGGAGGTTCCTGCCCACGTGATCACGTGCGTTCTTTGCACGCGGCCGCAACTTCGGAATGACGTGTCGTTCTAACGTAGCGTCTACTAATCGGCAGATCTCGCGTTTCCGTAAATGGCCGCGTAATTTCCGCACGCGGCGCAGATGAATCGTCACCTATAGCGGCCGTATGTAGAACGTTTGCGCAACCTGCGTGTGTTAGTAGGGTATCCAAGGCCCCGTGTGTCATGGCCTACTATAATCCAGCTATATCAGTGCCTGTATCGAGGTCTTGTAAATATATGGGGTCCATGGATGAGTTTCATGTGATTCTATAAAGGGTAATTATTGCTACAACCATGACGATTCGGCAAATTAATAATCTAACTTGCTCCCTTGTGTTCTTACAACTTGGAGACGCATCACCATGCGCTGTTTTGCGCCCAGCTAATTCTACCAAAGCGGCATGTGAGCATTGGGATGACATGCGTTTTTAGGCCCACATTCCTTGTATGCCTGCTACATGACAATCATAAGACAATATGAGGATATATGATGATGTACAATATAGCCTAATGTAGCCTACAGTTGCCTCAAGTAGGACATTTCCATTTGACGTTCAACATCATTGTAATTGTGGCTTGCCTCAGTGGTCATTCATGTTTACATAAAAGCCTAATCAAATATAGGCTATAAATACAACAAATACATTAACGAATGAATAGGTGGATAATTAAACATACGAATAATTAACTAAATAAATGATTAACTGAATAAATATACTTCAACACCGAATGCAACATTTGTTTGGTGTGGTATAGGCCTTATAGTTGTAGGCTATCGACATACGGAATCATTACTATGATAAGCCTATAGGCTCGTGTCGTGTTGTGTTATCAACGTAATATGTGGCTTTTATTCATAGGCTACTGCCCGTGATGCTTCTCGGGATAGCCTATAAATGAATAGGCCTACAACATAACATTATATTATGACACAAATGGGTCAATTCACAGACACATCCAAAGCAATGCCGACATTATTTCGTGATTAGGCTACGGTGGCGATTGATTCCGTTTAAACTGTGTGACACATTGGAGGGTTTCTTGCAGCGACCGATGTATTTATTATTCAATATGTCATGTGTTTCGCAGACTTTCCCGAGTTTCATCTCTCTGCCATCGGAGTCGCGTTTTCCCCTTTCTCCAGAAACGTGCTTATCGTAGTTAAAGGAGGGTCGAAGTGTGCGTAGAGTTACGCACACCTTCCGCCAACTTTTCGCTCAGCTCGTTTTTTATAAATAGCGAAAGTTGCGTAGAAAGTTGCTCAGCATGGGTTACGCACGCTTTTGTACTTACGCAACGTTTATAAATGAGGCCCCGGGAAGGTCCAGGGGGCACAGGAGCTCAGGGTCAGGAATCCAGGCCGGGAACAGGGTGAGCAGGGAGAACCAGGGGTCTGGGGCAGGGGCGAGGGTCTGGACCGGGAACAGGGGTTGAGCAGAACAAACCAGGGGCCCGGGGCAGGGGCAAGGGTCTGGACCGTGAGCAGAACCAACCAGGGGCGAGGGTCTGGACCGTGAGCAGAACCAACCAGGGGCGAGGGTCTGGACCGGGAGCGAGCAGAGTGGACCAGGGGTCCAGGGCGAACCAGGGGTCTGGGACGAATCGGGGGTCCGGGACGAATCGGGGGTCCGGGGCGTATCAGGGGTCCGGGGCAGGAACGTGGGTCCAGACTGGGAGCAGGGGGTGAGCCGGGGCGGACCCGGCCCGAACCATAACAAGCCTATTATGTTTATGATGCAGTGCTAATGGTTTGAGGTGTTTGGAGTAGGCTGGCTATCTGTTTCCTTTCGTTGACTACAATATTAACGAACGGCCTATCTATGCCTATGTAGGCTAGGCTACTTATGGTACACGGTCTAATTACTTTGGTTGCCGATAACCAAGAACAACCGATTGTATTGAATAAAAGTAAATGTTATTTTAATCTGATGGTGTCCTGGTGATTGCTGAAATCCCCCCCCAGACATTAACCTAGGCTACATTTCATAACTATTACAATTGGGTTTAGAAAATCTTTCTGCTCGCTGACAGCTATAGCCTATATTCTGTATGTTTATGTAGAAGGAATCAGAAATGTAATTTTAGCCTATTTTAATACAATTCTATAGAGGGAATTATTTTCACCGGACAGATTTAAGTTGTCTTAACTGGTCACCATGGAGCATCTAATCCAGTTCTGTGCCATGCCAACGCTAACTGATGAAGTCGTGGCCTTCAATATTGCATTGCTGTAAGCCGACACACCAAGGAGAGGGAGTCCTTTTTGTCCGTGCTTCTTGCGTCTTGCGTCTTCTTGCGTCTTGCGTCGTGTTGTTGACCTGCAATTCCATTGCTGCTACCACAAGAGGCAGTAGTCCCAGAACATCAAAACCAAAAGACTCCACTGACCCCTACATGCGTAGTTTCTCTCCCTATCTGCATGTGTGTACGGGGTGTGCAGGGGGGGGGGGGGTTGGGGGGCATTGGGAGTAATAACAAAGTCGGAGAAGACCCTGTGCAAGACCCCACGGTACGCTACTGCATTATAGACAGACAGTCCTCATTACAATAGGAGTAGGACACTTCAAATCCTATAGTAATTCATTTTTGTATAGGATGTGATGCACCAGTCGCTCTACGCCTATGTGGTTTATTTTCAGTGATTAGACTGACTGTTGACTGGCACAGCTTTAGGTAGTGATGGAGAAATGAGCTTAATGTATTGATGCTTTTTCGTGCGTGACTTACAGTGCCAGCGCACCTAGTATAGCGTTCGTCCGGTCATCACTCCCTCCCTCCCTCCCCTCCGTTACTGCGGACAATGTTGGCCTGCATTTTTCTGTTGGCACCACAAGAGGCAGTAGTCCCAGCACACCAAAATCAAGAAGGACACCAAAACCAACCGGCCGATCTCCACTGCACAAGTAGAGTAGTGGTGAGAGCATTGGACTCCCAGCCTGGAGACCGGGGTTCCTGGTGGGGCTGACTTTATGTTATCATCAGTGTAACTGCTTTAGCCACTGACCGCTACCATGAATGTTATGGAAGCTGCTGCTAGTCGTTGTGAGCCCATGAGCTAACAGGCTATCCCGCTCTTATTGTGCTAGATTAGCATTGGAAGCATTGGAACTGATGTGTCCAGGTGACAAGACCCATCTTAATTTATCAAACATTACCGTCCTACCAGTCCCGCACAGAAACAAGCCAGCCAACGCACATAAGCCAGGCTTGACCTGGCCTGGTTGTTTTTAATGTTACTGAAAGCAACATTTGTATGTCTGTATGAGGTAGGCCTATGACGCCTTTCTCATAGGCCTATTTTTTAGAATATAGCCTAGGCCTAGGCTACAGTTTCAACATTGCTTTACGCACGGTAACTCACCCAAAAGAGACAAGTTTAAAAAACCAGGAACCACATCTGGATACCCTAAAGCATTTTAATCCTTCGCCAGACAATTTAGCTCACTGGGCACAATTATTGCTGTCCATAATCTGGGCATTACAATAACATTCAGTAAAGAGACCAGCCTATTGACTGCAGGCATAGAGACCTAGCCTACTGCATAGAAAAGAGATTACAATAACAGTCATATAATAATTACAATAATTATTAAATATAATAATAATAATTAGGCCTATAATTATTATGATAATAGCAAAACATAGGCCAGCTGCCCCCCCATATGGCATTTGTAAACCCTAAACACCTGTAAACTTGGCCTAATGTTTTGTTTCCTGTAAGATGGTATTCATGGTCACAATAGCCTATTAAATCAATCGGTTATTGCCTAGCCTACATAAAACAACTGATCCCCATGACAATGACATGCCAAAAAGCTTTTGACATAGGCTGGTGCCACCCAGTAGCAGGTTAAGGAACTTAACAGGGTAGAAAATGCAAATTCCACCCAGGCTTAGATAATGGTTCCATCCGCATGTTCAGCAGCCAATGGAAACTGACGTGTTCAAATCAAGCTTACCCGTTCAAAATACAAGAAATGGCCAAATGGTTCAAAATCACGCGCATTTTAACACGTTGACAACTTGTTGTCTACATGTTGTCAACATGTTGTCTACATGTTGTCTACGTGTTGTCAACACGTTGTCAACGCGCTGATTTTTCCCATGTTGACAACACGTAGACAACACGTAGACAACACGTAGACAACACGTAGACAACACGTAGACAACATGTTAAAATTCGCGTGATTTTGAACTGGACGGCCTTCCATATTCGTGTGACGTGAGTTTGCCATACAGACGTGTCTCTCCAGTGACTCATCACCCCTCGGTTCTTCTGACCGGTAACGTTGGGAAAGTAACTGCTATTTTATTCCAAAGACTGAACTAGCAGAAGTGGATTGTTTTCTTTGTTTTATTTTGTGCTCCTACCGCAATGAATGTTATTCATATTGGAGACGGATTATTTTGGAATGCAATTTATGTTTAGTATATGTGCCAGTACACAGTGTTATTTTGACTGACATTATTATTGAAGGGACTTTCATGAACAGTTATTCTTTGTAAGTGAATGCACTGTTTAATGGTAATTTTACCTCATGCTATTTTGGTTTAAATATACATTTGACCTTACGGAACTGTTATTGTCCTTGTGTATAGCCTACAGTTTATTGAGAAGGTTATTTCAGTATACAGTGTACTTACCTTGGTATAGGGGCGCCTCATCTGTCTCGCTAGTGCTGGCGAGGGAGAGTTAATGCTGGGATTGATTCATATTATATGCTGAGCATACACCTTCAGGGAGCTACCGTGCCTGCTGAAGGCCTCCCCACAACATTTTATAGGAGTAGCATCCTGAACACTTAACTCAGCAGGACAGACACCCACATACTTACTCACGTAGGTACTGAGGCTAATCGTGCTGGGGCGTGTGGACCCAGATCCTTACACTGACCCAAACGCCCAAGGTAAGGTAACTACTATGACCCCTATTAGAGGTTTTTACCCTCACATGGTCAAATCATTTTTTTTTACATTTTAGAAAGATGCAGAATAAAAGTACTGCTTCCCCCTTGAGAAAATGTTGTCTGAATTTATTAATTTAAGAGGGTTCAACAAGAATGTCCTGTTTACTTCTGTCTGTTTTGGTACCCACCTCTAACAAGGCAAACAATAGTATTATGACATTGGTACCATACAGTATTAGTCTACATCAAAATCTTGACTATTGCACCTTTAAGATGACTTTGTATGAAAGTGTCCAAACTTGAAATTGTAAGCATTTTCCAAACATTTTGGTAAAATAGTAGTTTGCGGACTCATGCTTACTGTAAATATATGTTCTTTATTTTTTATTATGCAGGTCGGCCCAATCCTGCAGCTGACCACCCTGATTTTGCCCCATCACTACACCTGGGTCCTGAGGTCTGGCAACGCCAGTCCAACCACATCTGCTAAGAGAGCAGCAAATAAACTGGCTCGGTACCAACGAGCAGCTGCACCTGAGCCCAGGTCAAAGGTCATTACCCAAAATAAAGAGGACAAACACGACGAATGTGACCACAAGATGGCTGAATCAAACGGCAGCTGAGAGTGAAACTCCACAGCAGGAAGATAAGGCTGCGCTAAGAGAGCTTTTTACTGAGAGGTGTCCAAACAGATCTGCAGGGAAACAGAATGTGAGCTCGCTAGAACAGGATGTCACAAGACTAGCAAAATTGCTCATCTCTTCTGAGAACTTCATTGTCATAGACAAACTTCATTGTCACATATTTCCATGTTTTCTGGACTGACAGGTTTAGCTGTGTTTACATGGATTTTTATCTTAACAGTTCATCTCAGAACGAAGGGTTTTGTCCAGGGAAAGTCTCTTTTTTATTACCAATGTGCTCTCAGTATTGTTGAATTTCTTACTGTTAATTCATTGCCACTTTGTTTGGCTTTCTATACATGGATCTGTCCACTTTCTGACTGTGTACAGGGCAACAGGTTTACTTATTGTCCACATAAAACATTAAAAAGCTAAATAAACCTAGTCAGATATTGGTATGTAATCTCATGACAGAGTGGCGCCACACAGTTCAGAGCATCTATCAGTGGCAGGATGTGCTGAGAAACCAAACAAGACGCAGGTTACTTTACATGTAGTGAATAAGTCTGCATAACTACTGTAGCCTGCAAATCAGGCAATCTTTTTTGCACATATTGTCTGCAACAATAATCAGAGCCCAGCAGAGAGAAGGAACAGGGCAATGATGGCTTAGTTAAAACAACACAGACTGCTGGTGTCACTTCAGGAGGTGCACTTACTCTGGAGACAAATTATTCTAAGTTGCTTTGGATGAAAGCAATGGCTAAATGACTGAAATGTAATGTCCTATCTCGATCTCACCACTAGATGTCACTAGATACTCGTTCTGAGGGTATTTGTGGTGTAGCCTAGTTTGTGTTGGACAGGCTGATATGAAGCATGTGCCCAGAGAGGCTTGTTGATTCCCTTCACTGATCTGACACAATGTGTATGGTGGTTGTCATGTTTACTCCCTGCTCTGGACTGACTGTGTTCTGACCCTGTGGCATCTAGAGAGAGTATCTCTTTCACAGTCATTACCTCTGCCCCAACGACAGCATAGTGCGGAAGGTAGGTATTCATCCTCTGCGTTTCTCCCATCCCAGCTGTCCTCCTTTAGGGGCAGCCAGGACCAGTGGGCAGCCATCGTTCATGACGCCCGGGGACCAAGTGCTCAGTTCAAGTCCTGGTCAGGGACAGGACTGAAGGGCATCTGCCTGTTTTTCAAATTGGGTTCTTGGGAGGAAACCCTTGTGAACACGGGGAGAACATGCAAACTCCGCTCAGAAAGGCCCAGAGACCTTCTTGCTATGAGGCAACAGTGCTAAGGACTGTGCGAATGCCCCTTGTGAGTGATTTTGGCGTTCAGTGTCTCCTTCAAGGACACTTCGGCACACTGCTGGGAGCTGGGATGGAATCGGGGTTCTTCAATCCCCAGTTGGCCGCTCGACCATCTTGTGTCCCTGCTGGCGGTGCCAGACCCTGCCTGCCTTACAGGATATTCCACTCACAGTGGTCGTCCCAGATAGGGCTTCAGTACGAGAGAGAGGGAGAGGCTGTAGATAAATACTGTTAGCTGGTCTCTCAGTTGAACACCCCCTGAGTGTCTCTCCTGGAAGGGGAGGGAGGGAAGATGGGAAGAGAGATTCAAAGAGGAAGAGAGAATGAGAGAAAGGGGGGAAGAGTGGAAGCTGAGCCATGAGAGGAGACTCTGGGAGCGTATGGGCTGCTTCAGCTCTTCTCCATGAAGAGAGGAAGGAGAGTTGGAGGAAAGACTGGAGCACTGTCTTTATAGTCTATAGTCTATATAGTCTATAGTTTCTTTGGTCTATATTGTCTATAGTCTCTATGGTCAAAATTGTCTATAGTCTATAGTGTCTATAGTGTCTATAGTGTCTATAGTGTCTATAGTGTTTATAGTCTCTGTGGTCTATAGTGTCTATAGTGTCTATAGTCTCTGTGGTCTATAGTGTCTATTGTGTCTATAGTCTCTGTGGTCTTTAGTGTCTATAGTATATATGGTCTATAGTGTCTATAGTCTCTATGGTCTATGGTCTCTATGGTCTGAGGAACGCTCTTAACCAGGACTTCAAGAAAGGCGCAGCATGGAGTATAAGCTCCGGGCAGATAGAATCAGGCCCTGGGGCTTTCCCTGGCCTTACATGCTGGAGGGCAGCAGCAAACTCCTCTGGTGTGAATTCACCAGAGATGTTACATTACATTACATTACATTACAGTCATTTAGCAGACGCTTTTATCCAAAGCGACTTACAATAATTGCATTTAACGTAGGAAGAGCCAATGTACTACTACTTGCCAGAACTCACAAGTGCATCTTCTTTCTAAAACAAACAAGTGACTAAGAGCATAGTCTAGTGCTGAAGGCAAAGTGCAAGAATCACTGTTACCACCGCTAGGAGTTGTGTCCTTCCAGAGGTCAGACACTTCTTTAGCCACGAGACGTGACGATCCGCGGTCTTTGCCCTCAGGTGTCCCACTTTTCACAAATTGTGAAGGGATTTTGTTTGCAAAGATGGGGCAGTGATGGGGGGAGTGTCTGGACCTGCCAGTGAGGTTGTTAAGGATGCTCCATGCCTTGCGGCTGGAGTGTGAGAAGTCGATGGAGTTAATGGCCTCCTCCCAGCGCTCTTGTCTCCTTCGGCTGAGTCTAGACAGCAGGGCTGAGGCAAGTCTGTCTGACTCAGCTCCTGGGGGGGCCCGGAGGAAGGCACAGTAGAGACTCTCACGCTCCTTATCCCAACACGGTTTGTAACTATTGCGACGTCCGCGTGGGATGGATTCTTGGCCTCTTTCACCAGTATGCTGCAGAGTTCCCGGTACGCCTCGTCCACGTTGTTGGTGTTAGGTGGGAGGCACCTTGTGGATCTATGGGTAAGGAGGCGGTAGCGTTTCCAGTTGGCCTTTCAGAAGTTCCATCGCGTCACCGGTTCGCTCGGGACGAGGTCCACCAGTTTAGGCATGGTTATCAACGATGGTCGATGTTGGGACCACAGGAACTTTCCTAGCACGCGTCTATCAGGGAGCCGGTTATCAACGCCGACGCTCACGAATGCCAAGTCAGGATTGGTCCCAGTTTTCCAGCAACCTGAGACAAAGCTGGCTGAGCCCTTGGGATCGTACAACAGGGCCAGGCTGTTGGCACTTTGCTTCGCTTACGGTGGTTAATCGCAGCTACTGACCATGAGAAGGTGTCTGCCTCGCCATGAATGAACTATTCATTCATTCATTCATTCATTCACTCACACAAACAGATTATATATAAACCTCTTTCTCTTCCTCTCTCTCTTTCTCTCTAGTGTTGAATTCAACCATGAATGCCCAGAGAGAACCACAACATGGCCATTCAAAATCCCAAAAAAGACAGATTACTAAATGTACTACATGAATTGCAAAACACTATAACATAAAGTCATTGTGAGTAAAATAAATAATTGGCTTTATATTATACAAAATAAAAATAAAAAGTATTACAATAGGACCGACTGGCTTTTAAAAAAATGTTGAGCATGTTTCTAATAGTGGCTCAAAGTGATCATGACAGCTGGCCATCAGTGAAATGATGTGAAAATATTCATAAATGTCACAAAAAATAACACTCAGTGAATACAGTAAATACATACCATAAAATTACTTCAGTCGAGATCACTTAAGTCAAAATTGACCCATTTATTAGCATGCAATAATATATACTGCATATACAGTAGGACCCCACTCATCCGAACTTCAGAGATCCGAACCTCCCGGTCTACCGGACAGTAAAACGCTTAAAAACGTTAAAAAAAGTGTTTTTTTTAGCCTGCTATCTGGTTACTGGTGGGATTTTCATGACAGTACTGTACCCTACTGTGAATAAAAACAGAACTGTATGTAGACCTACATGTTGCCTGTAGGCTGTAGCCTACTGTCACGTTTAATTTCTTTGTTACTTTAATGTCGAGCGCAAAACGCAAACGAGTCTGCTGCGCGAGAGCTGCATTCCTTGGTAGCCAGTAAGCGCGTCAGCAACCTGAAGCAGAGGAGCATCGAGTCATTTTTCGTTCCCAGTTAATGGACTTCAGGAACACAGACGTGTTGTAAGCATGTAGATTAGCCTACTAGGCCTACTGTATTTGTTAAATAATAGGCTACAGCCTAGGTCACGTTAGCCTACATCGGTTGTTTAGGCTGCAATAGCCTAGACACGACAACCTGTCTGTCATTTCATTTTATTTATTTATTTATTATCATTTGCTCTAATTGTTCTAATGTTGGGTTGCTTTTAGGCTATAACATTTTGTTCTGCGAATACAGTAGCCTATCGATGCAGCGTACGCCTCATTTGAGAATAAAGTACTGTATTTGGTCAAAGCATGCACTCAAGTGGAAATTCGTTTATTTTATTCTAGGCTATACTGTAGGCCTATTATAGGCTAGGCTGTATGAGTTTAGTTGTCTATTTGATTGCAATTTTGATGCATTTTCACAAGTAATTAACGGTATTTATCGGTGTATTATGAGTCTATATGAAACAAGTACCACTTATTGAATTTGGTGCATTTTAACATGTTTCAGTCATCCGGACATTTCAGAGATACGAACGACCTTCGATCCCGTTGGGTTCGGATAAGTGGGGTCCTACTGTACATTTTTTACGCATATTTTTTTTGGCGGTGTGATCTGTTCGGGGGCCCCCTGCCTTCCACGCATGTGGAAAGCGGCAATCTAGATGTTCCCCCCCTCTTGGCCGCTTGGCCCAGAGTGCCGGGCCGGAAGAGGGAACGGCATCTAGCCCCCTGCCTCTATGACGATCAGAGTGGGCCGCGATCGGGAAGACGCTCGGAGGTAACTCAGCCCACTAAGACCGTCAAAGAGCGCCACAGGAGGACTGCTGTACATTATAGTCCCTGGCCTCCACGGGTCAGCGATTCGTGGAGTCCGAAGTAAATACAGCCTAGTGTCTCTGCCTCCATGGTGACCGGAGGGACGGCTGGATGGCCCTTCGGAGATGTAATGGCAAGAGTGAGCAATGACGTGGTTTGACAGCTTAAATACATGCGCTCTAGCGAGCTGAACCAATGCTATGACAGCTGACAGTCAGCTGGTGGTTTGCGTCATACGGGGTGTGACTGATTGGCCTCTGCCGATTAGCCCGGCGTTGACATCCGTGTCTCGCCTGAAGTACGTCGGAGACTTTTTTGACCACTGGTATAGATATACTCTTGTATGTAAAATAACATCTCATAAACATGAAACAACAACAAAAACATTTCCACTTCCCTAAAGTCAAAATTAAAATTAAAATTAAAGTTAAAATTAAGCAATAAACCATGAGAGGTTGTGTAGTGATCATATAACAGCTAGGGGGCGTTGTTAGGCACGACGCGAAGCGGACAACACCAACTAGCTGTTATAAAATCACTATAACACATGGCCTCTCGTGGTTTATTGCTTAATTTTAACACGGCTTCCAGCCAATTAGAATCAAGAACCAGAACTAACCGTTGTATAATGATTAAACAATTCATTGCCTTGGGGCTGACATGAGTTTTCTATGAGAACGACTTGACAGTCTGTGTCTTTATACATTCATTTTCAATGTGGGGCCAAAAACACCTCCAGTTGTTATATAGGTACAAATATGTTGTTTTAGGTCGGCTTCAGGTTTCTACAGTACTTTCTCTTTGCTGCTTGACTCCTCTGGACACTCTGCTTGTCAGCATTCCTTGGTTTTGGTGTTGGGTAAAGAGTCCAGCCATATCATTCATGTTTCACTTATACTTCTTATCCTTTTCCTACCCCGACCCTACCCCTGACCCCTGCCTCTATCTGGGCCCAGGCACATTCACGCACACACAGACATACACCAGTGTTTGCCATGTCTCTCCTATGATGTTATTAGCCTCTCTTACTCTGAAAATGTAATTTATTGCTTTATTAATGTTCTTAGCCGGTAGACAAACATACTCCAGGAGCTTGCTCGATCGCCTTGTTGAGAGGGGTCAGGGAAGAATTTTTACAGCTCACTTATCTGGCCCCCGGGTGATTACTGTTTTTTTGCTTCCCTCTGGAATATGTAGGGGTGGGACGTCTGCCCACCTCCCTTGTTCTCTGTAAAGCACATTGTGTTGCCTCTGGGTATGAAATGCGCTTTACAAATAAAGCTTTGATTGATTGACTTCTCTGTGTGCAATATAATCATGTCTTCAGTTTTTAATTGTGTGGTGTCCATGGTCACCATGTTGGCAAGCGGTCATTTAATACAAACGACGCTAGGCAGGGAGTGTAGCATGCTTCACTTTTGGTTTAGTATTTTGTTCAGCACTCTGTGAAAAAACCTCTGAAACACTGTGAAAATTATGTATGATTGACTGTTTAAATATTGCAGGGATATAATTTGATACATTTACAGTATGATTGACGGTTTGAATGATTCAGGGATATTATTTGATAGATTTATGATTGACGGTTTGAATGATTCAGGGATATTATTTGATAGATTTATGATTGACGGTTTGAATGATTCAGGGATATTATTTGATAGATTTATGATTGATGGTTTGAATGATGCAGGGGTATCATTGTGTCCTGTGTAACGTGTGGGCTGACCTTTGATGACCTCTAACCTGTACGGTGAAGTGTCCTGGTTCAACAAACACACAGAAATTCTATTTCATATACAGTATACTCACACACACACACACACACACACACAATAGGAGGAGTTGATGTAGCTCTCAGTTATATACAGCTTCTCTTAGTAACTGGTGATGCAAAGAGTCTGAAGCATTTCTGACGATATTCTTCTGTCCAAAGTCGCTCCATAGTTTTATGGTTTCTATATTTAGGGACTTATCCAGACTGGTTTGTCTGGACAGGTTGGTTTCCGGGTACAAAAAATGAAATAATTCATCGAATAATTCAGAACCGAACACTAAAGGAATGAAGCTTGTTTCCAGGTTAGCTTCAGTGTGATGGATGTGAAAACTTTTTCTCTGCCAGCCGGCCTGCCTGTGTGTCTGTCTGTTTGTCTACCTGTAAAGTCTTCCTGCCTATATAGGAGCTGGATAAGTGGGTGGAGGGGCATTGAGGTGCACTTAAGCTGTAATGACCCCTAAGCCCAATAGGAGGTGCTACATATCCTCCTGCCCACCCCTTATGCCCCAGCCACAGTGCACACTTGTTCTGCTCCTGTGATCAGAATCACCTCACCTAGCAACAGATGACATGGTGAGAACAACTCTCACATAAAATCTGCCATTGGCTGATGAGAGATTAGTGAAGTGAAAGTGGAGTTGTGGGACTTTCCAGACCTCATGTCTTTCAGTGGAGGGGAAGCTGGAGGTAAACACCCTGCTGTAGCAGCACTGACCGGCCCTGAGATGAGGAACAGGACAGACCACAGAACATGGAACAGACCTCTGTCATATCATCACACAGTACAGAAACTCACACCATGGTCCAGGTTGAAGAATAGAGAAATGAACATTTATAAATCTAAATATCAGTCATTTTGAAGAGATACAGACAGATACAGCCATGTTGTTTTTATTTAAATTCAACTCTCTTTCTGGACATGTTCAATGTTATTCATTCACTCAGGGGGTGGTTGGGTTTCTAAGTACAGTAGTGTTTGACCAGGTACGCATATTACCATCAGATGAAGAGTTTCCTGCACCTGAAGGCTGTTGTTATGCAGATGACTGTTTTAAACTGACTGTACAAATGACTGTAATATAAACTATAACTAGCCTACAGCTGGTTGGCTGATAAAGAAGGTTGGACACATGGCCAGAATTTAAAGACTTCCTGTAGGTTAGAGGATAGGTACTTTGCCACAGTCATTGTTGTTTTCAGGGGGGAAAACATTAGAAATAATTCAGAAAAAAAGACTTAAAGGTGGGATAGGTAGTTTGCTTTTGGCTTTATTTGGTAAAATTGTCATAATATCCTTTCAGCTATCAGTAACAGAAGTGCTCTGAGAATAAACTTGGATCTCCGTGTTTACCGCTGCCTCTGTATTTTGGATTCAAAGAATGCACCGCGCCCGAATGTATTGACCAATCAGGGTCTCTATCTCGTCACACCTACCAGTCATGTTTGGAGGGAGGGATTACATCATGATTGACAGGAGGAAGGGGCGGGTTCTTTTGAAAATGATTACCAATCCGAGGCCTTGTTGACATCAAACTACCTACCCCACCTTTAAGGATTTTTGGTTGAGCTCCACAAGTCATTTTTTCTGGGAAGGCGCGTCCTACTCTCCAATTGTCAAATAAAGATGTTTGTTTGCTTGCTGTATCATTTGATTGATTTATGATTGACTGTTTGAATGATACAGCCACATCATTTGATTGATTTATGACTGATTGTTTGAATGACTGCTGTGAGGCGACAGTACTAGGTACTGCGCCACCTGTTTGAATGATTGACTGTTTTGAATGAGGCAGGGGTATCATGTGATTGATTTATGATTGACTGAATGATACGGGTGTATCATTGTGTTCTGTGTAACGTGTAGGCTGACCTTTGATGCCCTCAGTACAGGTCCTAGCTAACTTAACACACGGAAATGATATTTTATATACTGTAACACTGTACACTGACACACGCACGCACAGACACACATCTTCTGGTAGCTCCAGAATACATGTTCATGATCAGCTTCCATACGCCCACATACCCTCCAGAATAGTTGTTGTATAGATAGAAGCCTTCCTCTAATCTTTGGAGCTCTAAAAAATCTGAAGATATTCTTCTGTCTTAAGTCGCTCCATAGTTTTATGGTTTCAATGTTTAGGGACTTCTCCAGACTGGTTTGTCTGGACAGCCTGGTTTCTGTGATACAGGATCAGTGAGATTCTCACCCCAACAGTTGATGTAAGTGGATAGGAACGTAGCCATAATCTTTCTTTGTTGTTGTTTTCAGGGGGTAGATTGATTAAATTATGCGTTTTGTCAGTACTTGAGTTATCATATTAATGTAAAAATGTAAAAAAATTAATTGAATAATTCCGTCATGCATTCTCACTTTTACATGATAGCCATTAGTCATCTAGTTCTACTATAACTGAAGCATATAATCAGCCACTTCCCTAATGGCATTATAGGCTTCATGTTATGTACTGTACACTTTCAATTCCCTATCAATCTGATGATCATTATCTTCTTTTTACATAAAGACCTTTATGTGAGAGGCCTCTGACACCCCAACTCTATGTATTCTATCCCTGCGTTACCTGCTAAGTTCTCATCCACTGTGCATTTACACTACAAGCCTGAACAGCCATGTGAGCGTCTACCTAGATACAGATGATGAGGCTGGAAATGACTCATCTGATTGGTCCAAGGGTCCTACACAAGAGACAAAAGAGAGAGAAAAGAAATGTTCAGTTTAGTGTATAATTCAAGTCTTCTCAGTTCTCCTCTCTGTGAAGAAATGACATCAACAACAATTACATGCTTTGCTTGATAAATACAACATTTATGGTGGAAATACAGTACATCATTGTCTTTCATCATAATGTCTCAGGTTTGTAGTTTTCAGACAGAAACACTTCTCCAGATGCAAATGTTTGCAGAGCTTGCTCTTCGACATCAGTCCCTCCCATATTGTAAACATGAATCATTTTCCCGTTATCTCATTTGATCCCAAGCACACGGTCCATAAGCAGATACACACATTGTGGCATAGGCATGGCACGGATCAGCTCAGACCTTGTTTTGCTGAGGAAACCTTGCACGACTGGCAAAAATGGCTACTCAGGATATTGTTGATTTGGATCTAACTGGTTAATTGAGTTTTAAGTGGTCAGTTGATACCTGTGCTATTCCTTGTGCTGCACTATAAAGAGATATGTCTGTCTGTTGCTGTAACACTGTCAATATGGTTGGCATGGCTGAATTTAGGAGAACTGAGTGTGACAGCCTGAAGAGCCAAACATGATGAGTAAACAACGCTCTAACTCAATACAAAGTAAAACTGAATTAAATGTTTGTCAATGTTTAAAAACAATGCTGTATTTATGTAAATGACTGTGTTCTGATTGAGAATGAACTGTTAGTGACCGACCATACAGTAATAATGAACGTACAATGTTTGACCTCTGCCTAGCAACATGTGACATGTGTTTTTCTGAAGCAGAGATTGGTTGGTTTGGTTAAGAGTCAGTTTATTATCTGAGTGCTCTGCTCTCTTTCATCTAGTTGAGAAGTTGAACGCTGGAGGAACATGTCCTTGTCAACTGTGTTTTCCATTTGCATGGCTGTGGTTCTGTCCACGCAAAAAGCAGGTAGGCTACATTATCATAAACTACACACCGTGAGTCTGTATAATACAGTCTGTATAAAGTCTATGGTATTACCAGGTATAATTAGCTTTCCATCAATGAACTAATGACAGTGATCTTCTTGTTGAATATTGTTTCATATAACATTTGTATTGAATGTTTCTGAATTGTTCTTTGACATGATTATCATGAATTATGAGGAAATAAAGTGTGTAATGAATTCAGATGAAAACTTTGATCATGCATAATTTGTTCTTCAATATTTCAGGTGGATATGAGTACTACATGGTGCAACACTGCTTATACTCTACAGAGCAACCGCATGAGTACATAAACTCTCATATTTATAATAAGATTGAGTTCATCAGGTTCAACAGCACTAAGGGCAGGTTTGAGGGATACACTGAGCTTGGTCTGCATAATGCTAAGATCTGGAATGATGATCCTGCTTTCATGGCTCATTGGCGAGCGCAGCTGGAGGGTGTCTGCAAGCCCCGCGCTGAGATCTACCTCTCTGCCGTACTGGAGAAGACAGGTGAGCTGCCCTCCTCACCACAACAACATCACATCTCTCACTCACCAGATGATACGACACCTCTTTCATCTGTTCACTACAAAATCTGTAATGAAGCTTCTGTCTGGTGGATATAAAGCAACATAGACCTGATGATGATTAAATAATTATGTTTTCATCTTGTGGGATGGGAGGATGATATTGTTTTTCACCATTCAAAACTGGGGCCTCATTTATCATTGAGGTACGCCATATTTTACACGGTCTTTTTCGCGATTTCAGGCGTACGCCATTTCCCCCCCCACATTGCGATCTATCAAGCCGAAAGGGCGAAAATTTAGTCGCCTTTCTCCGCGCTTTTGTACGACACCTCTCAAGTTGTCCTACCGATTTACACGGTGTTCTACGCCCTTTTTGAACACAGGGGGAACTGGCGACGCAGGTGGTGCGTCGGTGAATTACTATGTTTGACGGAGAGAATAAGAGCGACAGTTCATGAACGCACAATCATGTAGGCTACTAGGCCAATTCAGCACAAACATATATCGCAATGCAAGATTAGACGTGTCCTCTAACCGGCTCATTCATGGTCCGATATGGATTTGTTCCCCAAACTGAACCTATGCGCTGTCCCAAACCTTTCCGCGCTATATGTCACACACTTAATGCAGGCACTCCATCAAACGGCAATAATTGACCAATTAGATTGTCATTAATATGTGATCATGTGGACCTGTTGGCTGTTTGGTAAGCATATAAATGACAGTCCTCCTGTGCGTAATGCGAGCCTAAATGAATCCGGCGCTACTCGGCCTACTGGCCGATAGAACTCCAAAGAGGTGACGGCGATGGCGACTGCACCCACATAAGGGCACCATCAGTGAATGAATACGTCTATGTGAATCGCTAAAATGTGCACACTATAAATACCCAAATCATATGTGACATGCTCATCACAAGTGTAGTGGCACGGTGTCCTGGCTCCACGCATGACTCATCCATCCTGGCGCACAGCAGGGTAGGGGCTAGACTGGAGGCAGGCGCTGCGTGACGGCTGGCTTGTTGGTGTGTGCATAGCCAAGATACATATTCTTTGTCTTATTTACTTTAATCTTTATTAGCATTTTCCATCCATACAACGACAATACAATAAAACATAAAAACTTACAATAACAGCTTATGGGTACTTCCATCCATGCAGCTTTTTTTTCTTACTCAAATATGACAATTTTAATATTAGTGGTATCATCACACTTCCTTCTATAATCCATCCATTTTTCCCATCTCCCTTCAAACTTTCCTTCCTGCATCCTCAATGCATAAATAAATCTCATAAATCTCCTCCACAACACCCACCACTGCTCCTTGGTTGGGGGTTCCACCTTATACCAAGCCCTCATTATTGTCTTTTTACTAGCAACCAATAGTACTTTCACTAGGTATCTGTCCCCTCCTTGTACATCATTCTGTTATGTTTGCCAAGATGTATATTCAAAGCTGATAAGAATGAGAACCAGTCAAGACCCCACCACAAAATGAGGACCCAAGCCCTCAGCCCCCTCCCCGTCATGAGGTTTACCAGCGGGGCCAAAGGGCCCACACTGAGGTCATGCGCCAGCTATGAAGACACAAACAAGTAAGGTTCACATTTCTACCATTTTATTGTCTGTTGGTGGGTGACTGTGTGAGTGCGTTTGTGAGTGAATGTGTGAGGTCCGTGAGTGTGGTAGTGAGTGACTGTGTGAGGTCCTTGAGTGTGGTAGTGAGTGACTGTGTGAGGTCCGTGAGTGTGGTAGTGAGTGACAGTGTGAGGTCCGTGACAGCATGTGTGAGGGAATGAAGTGCAGTGAGGATGTCCTGTTGGCTCTGGTGGTGTAATGTGGTGACCTCCACCAACTGCTGCACAACTGCCCCACAACTGCCCCAATCCCTTCTGCCATGTCCCTCTGGGCCTCTAGGGTCATGAGCCTCTAGCACAGCGTCTGAGAGGAAGCCCAGCCCTCAGGGACCCTTGAGGCAGGGACGCTGGCAGCCGGAGGTGGAGGCGTGGGCGGTGGAGACGGAGACGGAGGCGCTGGAGATGGCACTGGAGGTGGAGGCCGGCGCGCTGGAGGTGGAGGCACTGGAGGTCGTGGCGCTGGAGGTGGAGGCTGCAACCGGCGGGGGCACGACCGTCAGGTCAAGGACCACTGCAGACTCCCCCTCCTCTGAGTCCCACCCCACGTCAGAGTCTGGAGAAACAATTTCAGTCATTTTCTTTGAGTTTGTCTGTTAACTTGATTATGCATTAAACATGTATTGTGTAGCCATATTCATTGATATGTTTTTCTGTTGGCAGCCAAATAAATGCTTAAGTGTGATTTACCGGGTGATTTAGATGAGAGTCTTAATTTCCCAGAGGGGAAAATGTTTAATGTGGTCTAACATTATGAAGTGGTCATCTGTGTTATCGTTCCCTGTTTTTGGTCCTAAATCAATCATAGCCTACCACAGAATGTGTGGAATGTTTGCTTTCCTCACAGCCACATAATACAGCATGTCCGTGTAGCCTACGCCACATACAGGATGCACGAAACGTACAGTAGGCTACCTAAACTGTAGGAGCAATCAGACAAATGTAGGCTCGACAAATAGCTTACCTTCCGAAGATGATTTTCTTTCCTCGCGTGGACCTCACCAACAAGCACATGCACCTCCGTCTCCGAAAAGTTTCTCTTCTTTCCGCGTTTTTCCATAAACGTCTTTGTCTTTCCTATGCTCCACGCTATATTATGTCGGTTCCTTCCGGGTATCCACGTTGTGCGCTGTCATAGTTTTGACCATATATGGTTGGATTTGGGCGTGGCGAGGGCGGAACACGGGGCGCGTGCGCGTACGCTCTCTTCTACGCCACCGTCGGATTTTCTGTGGTGAATTTGGCGCAGCAGCGTGTCCGACATTTTTGATAGATCCGAAAAGCGTGTAAATATTCTCGTCGTACGCTACTTTTCGCATTTTCCTCGTTTTCGTGGGACGCCCTCTTTTACACCTGAATTTACACGCTCTTTGATAAATGAGGCCCCTGGTGGACTGCATTACTGGTCACCTCTGGGACTAAGAGAGATCTAGAAACAAACATGATGAATCTACACACTTATATTAAAGATCAATAATAGAGTAGACATTAAATATCAATAATAGAGTAGACATATTAAAGACCAAAAATAGAGTAGACAAATTAAAGACCAATAATAGAGTAGACATATTTAAGACCAATAATAGAGTAAACATATTAAAGACCAATAATAGAGTAGACATATTAAAGACCAATAATAGAGTAGACATATTAAAGATCAATAATAGAGTAGACATATTAAAGACCAATAATAGAGTAGACATATTAAAGATCAATAATAGAGTAGACATATTGAAGACCAATAATAGAGTAGACATATTAAAGACCAATAATAGAGTAGACATATTAAAGACCAATAATAGAGTAGACATATTAAAGACCAATAATCACAGTCCACAGTGTTCATCTCATTTTTAGGTCAAGTTGATCCTTAATTAATAGAGAACAGAACCCTGATCAATATGATATGAATGATAGTGTGATATGAACTAATGTGTTGCTGTTTTTCCTCCACTATCAGTGGAGCCCTCTGTCAAACTTCTCTCAGTGACCCCCTCTAGTGGCAGACACCCTGCCATGCTGGTGTGCAGCGCCTATGACTTCTACCCCAAAAAGATCAGAGTGACCTGGAAGAGGGATGGACAGGAAGTGACCTCAGACGTGATCTCCACTGAGGAGTCGGTCAACGGTGACTGGTACTACCAGTTCCACTCCCAACTGGAGTACACGCCCAGATCCGGGGAGAAGATCTCCTGCATGGTGGAGCACGCCAGCCTGGACAGACCCCTCGTGAAGGACTGGGGTGAGTTCACTGCTCAGCTGTTGTTAGGGTGTTGTCATGGTGTACTAGGGTGAGCTCAGTGTCCAGCTGTTGTTAGGGTGTTGTCATGGTGTACTAGGGTGAGTTCACTGCTCAGCTGTTGTTAGGGTGTTGTCATGGTGTACTAGGGTGAGTTCACTGCTCAGCTGTTGTTAGGGTGTTGTCATGGTGTACTAGGGTGAGCTCAGTGTCCAGCTGTTGTTAGGGTGTTGTCATGGTGTACTAGGGTGAGTTCACTGCTCAGCTGTTGTTAGGGTGTTGTCATGGTGTACTAGGGTGAGTTCACTGCTCAGCTGTTGTTAGGGTGTTGTCATGGTGTACTAGGGTGAGTTCACTGCTCAGCTGTTGTTAGGGTGTTGTCATGGTGTACTAGGGTGAGTTCACTGCTCAGCTGTTGTTAGGGTGCTGTCATGGTGTACTAGGGTGAGTTCACTGTTCAGCTGTTGTTAGGGTGTTGTCATGGTGTACTAGGGTGAGTTCACTGCTCAGCTGTTGTTAGGGTGTTGTCATGGTGTACTAGGGTGAGTTCACTGCTCAGCTGTTGTTAGGGTGTTGTCATGGTGGGTGAGTTCACTGCTCAGCTGTTGTTAGGGTGTTGTCATGGTGTGCTGGGGTGAGTTCAGGTGAGCAGGGTACGAGTGCTGTGTTGTGGCTGGGTACCTGAATGACCCTGACTGTGACTGTGTGTGCTAGCGTATGATAGATGGTGGTCTGTCAGAAGCTACATACAGGACAGCTACAGTGTCATCACATGCTAACAGAAGGGTCATTTCTCCTTGACAGACCCGTCCCTGCCTGAGTCTGAGAGGAATAAGATCGCCATCGGGGCGTCTGGGCTGGTGCTGGGACTGGTCTTTGCACTGGCTGGACTCATCTACTACCAGAAGAAGAAATCCAATGGTGAGTCATCAGCTGTGTGTAGAGAACATGTACAGTCTTCATAGTCATCTGTGTGTAGAGAACATGTACAGTCTTCATAGTCATCTGTGTGTAGAGAACATGTACAGTCTTCATAGTCATCCAGTCTTCACAGTCATCTGTGTGTTATGTACGCAACACACTATAAAATAATCATGATGTAAGAAAGATTCACTTATACATTGAGAGATGTATTTTTCAAGAATACTGCTCCTGTGTTCAGTGGATGGTGGCAGCAATGTTGATTTATTTGTTGAAATATCACATAGTGATTCTGTCACCTCTGTCTCTTCACCCTCTCTGTGTTTATTTCCCAGGGCGGATGCTGGTGCCTGCTAGCTAAGGTGAGACTCCTCTTGTCACAGAAAAGTTTCACCAACTACTACAACTGACTGTGCCTGATGGTCATTGTAACGGTTTTCTTTTATCTTCTCAGGTTTGCAGGTCTGTTTCTGAATCCACTGCTGAACTAGACCTGATATTAGAGCTTCCTTCTAACCAGAAATCTCAGTGTCACAGCTTTCAACAACAAATAAGCCTAATTCAATGGACGCTTAAAGAAGGTTGACGCGCTGCCACTTACTTGATTGCTTGTTGCTTGTTTGAAGATCTGGATTTGTGAATGAATGTGTCGGGCTTAATCATAGTCAATAGTCCAAAAAAGGTCAGTCATAACTGAGGTCAAAAAGCATAATTAGATCTCTCAAAGATAAAAGAAAATGTTCTTGCATTATAGCGGTATATCCTACGTTGCTTGCGGTTGAAAACCTATATCAGCTCAGCGTTCCTGTCTGCACAGCTGTGCCTCTACCTTATTATGTGAACGCCTGGTAGTGACGTCATCACATCATATCAAAAAACACAAAACTGCTCCTACATACCGGCCCCTATTATTATTGGCAAAAAGCGTAAATAATAATATTCCAAAACTAGGAGCTATCAAACAAAAAATGTTCTGTCACGTTCTACGTGAGGGTGTGTGAGTGTGGGTCTTCACTGGCTGGCAGGAACCAGCAGACAGATCTTGTTGATTGGTCTCTCTATGAGACTGGTCTGTGTCTGAACCAGCAGACAGATCTTGTTGATTGGTCTCTCTATGAGACTGGTCTGTGTCTGAACCAGCAGACAGATCTTGTTGATTGGTCTCTCTATGAGACTGGTCTGCAGGGCCGTTGCTAGGAATTCTGGGCCCCCTTAAAGAATATTGGTGTGGGCCCCTACCCCTCCGACTTTTCGTCACCACTTTTTTCGACCCCTTTAAAAAAAAAATATATATATTATTATGTATAATTTAGTAATTATTTTTCTGTTTCTCTATGTTCTTTTTCCAATTAACCTCTCCATAGACATTTACTTGTGTTCTTCCTGTGCTTGGACTGTCTCTGTCTGTAGCAGTTTCATGACTGGAACTACTATAAGCCTCTTCACTCCCTTCACTCTCTGTTTCTAACTGGCTAGGACCTGGCTCTGTAGACAGTAAGACCAGAACAGTGTCTTCTTAAGACTTGGGAATAAATCTATGTAGCACTGTAGAGTTTACAGGAAGCTGGCTAGGCGGCTGTTGATTAGCTAATAACCTCTCTTATTTCAAGAGCAAATACCCTCTCTAAAATAACAAAAAATAACTGAACAAATCAGCATTGAAACTGAAATCAACGCTATATGAATTTCTATGAATTAACAACACTATTTATTTATTTATTTATTTATGTAATGTAACTGTTTCATACGTAGGCTATCTTAACCTGGATTACATCTACATGTTGCTATTCAGTACAGTAGTTCAGTAATAAGTTTAACCCGCCAACCAGTGTCTACCTCACTCACTCACCGTCTAAAGCATCTTTTGGGGGCTGGGGGTGGGTGTCTAGGTCAGACGAGGCCACAGCTGATTCTGTGAGTAGCAGGACATAAATGTATTAAAAAGAAATCATGAATTAACTTAACACAATTTATGTATTTATTAACCATGAATTTCTTTATGTAATGTAACTGTTTCATATGTAGGCTATCTTAACCTGGGTTAACTTAAAGCTACATTTTGCTATTCATAGCAGTACAGTAGTTTAGTAATAAGTTTAATAGCCAACCAGTGTCTACCTGTCACTCACTCACCATCTAAAGCATCTTCTGGGGGCCGGGGGTGGGTGTCTAGATCAGAGGGGCCACAGCTGATTCTGTGAGTAGCAGCACATAAAGGTTTTAAAAAGACATGTCAACAGGACCGGCTAGCTAGCATAGCACATTATAATTTAAGCATTCATGAGAATGGAAACATGTGTCCTGGCTGCTGCTACTGGATTTTTATGCATTTATTTGGACAGGAAGTATTTGCAAGTGTGCCAGCTGGCAAGCTAGCTAACAGTAGCCACCTCACTAGAACAGTGCAGTGGTTGAGGCTGGCTAGTGAAAGCTAGCGTACTAGAACTGTAGTAGCTGTCTAGTTTATGGTAGCTAACGTTATCTAGCAGCTAGCTAACCAGATCGAGTTGTTACCGAACATAAGTTTACTAGCTAACGTTAGCTACCTAGCTTAGCACGTTCTAACACACTAGGCTAACGGCTCTCGTTGTCATGGTGAATGTGAGACCGCGGGCAACTGACCGACCGTCTAACAACACAGCTACTCTCACCTTTCTAACATATATATATAATAATATAATATAATACCGTCTTAACAACACAGCTACTCTCACCTTTCTAACATATATATATAATAATATAATATAATACCGTCTTAACAACACAGCTACTCTCACCTTTCTAACATATATATATAATAATATAATATAATACCGTCTTAACAACACAGCTACTCTCACCTTTCTAACATATATATATAATAATATAATATAATACCGTCTTAACAACACAGCTACTCTCACCTTTCTAACATATATATATAATCATATAATATAATACCGTCTTAACAACACAGCTACTCTCACCTTTCTAACATATATATATATATAATCATATAATATAATACCGTCTTAACAACACAGCTACTCTCACCTTTCTTGTGGGAAAAATGCTTATGGGCTCCCAGTCTGCTGCCTTTTCTCCTGGCCTCTCTCTCCACTCTTTTCTCCTGGCCTCTCTCTCCACTCTTTTCTCCTGGCCTCTCTCTCCACTCTTTTCTCCTGGCCTCTCTCTCCACTCTTTTCTCTTGGCCTCTCTCTCCACTCTTTTCTCCTGGCCTCTCTCTCCACTCTTTTCTCCTGGCCTCTCTCTCCACTCTTTTCTCCTGGCCTCTCTCTCCACTCTTTTCTCCTGGCCTCTCTCTCCACTCTTTTCTCCTGGCCTCTCTCTCCACTCTTTTCTCCTGGCCTCTCTCTCCACTCTTTTCTCCTGACCTCTCTCTCCACTCTTTTCTCCTGGCCTCTCTCTCCACTCTTTTCTCCTGGCCTCTCTCTCCACTCTTTTCTGGTGCCAGGATTATAGGCTTGATGTTTATGATTTATCGTTAGGCTATTAGTGCTAGTATTTGACAGCCAGCCTGTATAGTGACGTTAATGTCAAAAGAGGTGAGACTTGCCAGCATGAACCATGCCATGGACCATACCATTTAAGAAGGGGGATATTGCTCAGGAAATTAAAACTTTTTAAATCTGTATTGCATTATTTGTGGCTTAATTTGAATTCTGATGCAGCATTAGTGTGACTGATCTACATGCAGATAATTTCTTCATAGAAAGAGGGACCTCTTGTTTTTTGTGGGCCCTGCTTGCTTGTGGGCCCTTATAATCATCATCATAGTTTCACTGCTAAACGGCGCTGCTGGTCTGGTCTGAAGCTTCACACTCCTCCCCACTTCTCTTTGATCAGGATTAGTCCTCCCCACTTCTCTTTGATCAGGGTTAGTGCTCACCACTTCTCTTTGATCAGGATTAGTCCTCCCCACTTCTCTTTGATCAGGGTTAGTGCTCACCACTTCTCTTTGATCAGGATTAGTCCTCCCCACTTCTCTTTGATCAGGGTTAGTGCTCACCACTTCTCTTTGATCAGGATTAGTGCTCACCACTTCTCTTTGATCAGGATTAGTGCTCACCACTCTCGTGGTTACCCATGATCCTCTTGGAGAGTTGGTTGGAGTTGCTTCAATTTCCACATCATCATCCATGATCGAGAAGGAGCAGGATGAAGATAAAATCTTATTTTTACCTGCGCCCTTATTCAAATGAGCATAGCATTGCTTAATGGTCAGCCCATTCCACCAACAAGCGCAATGCAAAATAAACCAAACCAAGCATATATACGCATAAGATATATAATACATGAATAATAATCCAAGGTCAAAACCCAACTTTGCATTTTCATAGTCTGAATGTTCTATATCTATACATTTTTTAAATTGAAATATTGTGCTACAGTGCTTTAGTTCATTATTCATGTGTCATTCATATTTGTGTGTTCCCGAAAACTTGCTTTATGAATAATTCTGACCGCTCTCTTGTGTAGAATGAACAATGGATTAATGTTGCTCTGATATGTATTACCCCACACTTCCACACAGTAGTTGATAGATGGCAATAGGCCTGAACAGTACAGTGTTGGCATTGCATTGTATTTTTGCATTATATTATATTAACTTTGTTTAACACAAAAATACTCTTTGACATCTTTTTGTTTCCATGTCAGACCATTATCTAATATTACTCCCAAAAATCCTGGTTCAGATACTCTTTCAATAGCTCAATAACTCTTCCATCTATTGCCAGTAACACATTTTCATCATTTTTTCTCTTACCAAAAATCATACTTTTTGTTTTCTTTAGATTGAATGATAACTTATTTTCATCAAACCATTGTTTAAGTTTGAGCATTTATTGTTCAATTGTATTTGCTAAAGTTTTTAAATCATGTCCAGAACTATAAAAATTGGTGTCATCTGCAAAAAAGTACAAATTGCAATATCTTCGATACATCACAAATATCATTAATATATAAAATGAGAAGTTTAGGTCCCAAGACTGAACCTTGTGGAATCCTACATTCAATCCTCATATGCTCTGATGTGTCTAAATAGCTGCTTGACCAGTCTAGGACCATTCCTCTCACACCATAAGTATGTAACTTTGAGAATAAAATAGAATGATCTATGCTGTCAAATGCTTTATTTTTATATCAATAAACTCCCCTATTGTATACTTCTTACTGTCTGAAGCTGTTGCTGTGTCTTCTATGATATTCATCAGAGCTGAAGCTGTAGAACGTTTGGACCTAAACCCATACTGGCTCTCACTCAACACTATTCTTTTCAATGAACTTATCCAGTTTTTGTACAAATAGTTTTTCAAGCACTTTGGAAAATTGTGACAGCAGTGACACTGGTCTATAGTTAGTAAAGCTATGTTTATCTCCTGCTTTGAAAAGTGGAATAACCTTTGCTACCTTCATTCTGTTTGGAAAGGTCCCTGTGTGGAAAGAAAGATTAAAGACATACAGTAACAGAGAGGTTTGATGATACAATCAATGGTCTTTTTCACAATTATCATGTCTATCCCATCTATTGATGTTTTACTTTTCAATTTAGTTACCATGGACACAATTTCCCTTTCGCTGACATCTCCCAGAAACATAGACTGTAGCACTTTGCTTCCCTCTCTCCATCCACCCTGTGCAGCCCCATCAGTGGGGTTTTCAATGGTATTTGAAGTTAGCCAGCCTTCGTTATGAAGCCCTTAAAATAAGTGTTTTCAATCACAGAAGAAGCAAAGGGTTTTTGATGAGGAAGATGCAGGAGGTGCTGGGGCAGGTGGAGGAGTGGGCGGGGAGGTGGGGGGTTTAGGTTGTCGGTGGAGAAGCCGAAGATGGTGGTGTTTGGGCACAAGCGGAAGGGGGGAGGGCTGGGGTTGTCCCTGTATGGGCAGCCACTGGAGAGGGTTAAGATATTTCGGTTTCTGGGGGTGTACTTTGATGAGAGGCTGACCTGGAGGGTGCATGTGGATAGAACGGTGGAGAGGTGTGAGAAGGTGGTGAATGTGTTGATCGAACGGCGGAGAGGGGTGAGAAGGTGGTGAATGTGTTGATAGAACGGTGGAGAGGTGTGAGAAGGTGGTGAATGTGTTGATAGAACGGTGGAGAGGTGTGAGAAGGTGGTGAATGTGTTGATAGAACGGTGGAGAGGTGTGAGAAGGTGGTAAATGTGTTGATAGAACGGTGGAGAGGTGTGAGAAGGTGGTGAATGTGTTGATAGAACGGTGGAGAGGTGTGAGAAGGTGGTGAATGTGTTGATAGAACGGTGGAGAGGTGTGAGAAGGTGGTGAATGTGTTGATAGAACGGTGGAGAGGTGTGAGAAGGTGGTGAATGTGTTGATAGAACGGTGGAGAGGTGTGAGAAGGTGGTGAATGTGTTGATAGAACGGTGGCTCTGTGGGGGGTGGGGCTCTGTACTGGGTGGAGAGGGTGGGGGGTAGGGTAGGGCTCTGTACTGGGTGGAGAGGATGGGGGGTAGGGTAGGGCTCTGTACTGGGTGGAGAGGGTGGGGGGTAGGGTGGGGCTCTGTACTGGGTGGAGAGGGTAGGGGGTAGGGTAGGGCTCTGTACTGGGTGGAGAGGGTGGGGGGTAGGGCTCTGTACTGGGTGGAGAGGGTGGGGGGTAGGGTAGGGCTCTGTACTGGGTGGAGAGGGTGGGGGGTAGGGTAGGGCTCTGTACTGGGTGGAGAGGGTGGGGGGTGGGGCTCTGTACTGGGTGGAGAGGGTGGGGGGTAGGGTAGGGCTCTGTACTGGGTGGAGAGGGTGGGGGGTAGGGTAGGGCTCTGTACTGGGTGGAGAGGGTGGGGGGTAGGGTAGGGCTCTGTACTGGGTGGAGAGGGTGGGGGTAGGGTAGGGGGGTTATTAATAACCTAACTACACATTTCCATTTCCAGAGCATCGCCATCTAGTGTCTCAAGCATGCAGTACCCAAGTGTTTCCTTCTTTGTTTTTTGAACATATATTTATGTGTCATGGTTATCATTTCTGTTGGTAGTAGGTTCCATGGGTTGTTGCAGATCAGAACAGTATGCTGGTGCAGTAAGTCACTATCATGCTAACGTATACCCACTGTCTCTGTTCAGTTTGAGGACAGCGAAGACGACTTTGACAGGTTCGACACGGACGACGAGCTGTCGTACCGGCGCGACTCGGTCTACAGCTGCGTCCCGCTGCCCTACTTCCACAGCTTCCTCCACATCAAAGGTGACGACATCCTCTTCATGGATTCGCTGGTTGAACACGATGACTTTTTCACCTACATACACCGTAATCTACAGATCACACATGAGCTACGAATCACAGTTGACTGGGATATTATCAAAGTTACATACAGTTGCGAATTGGATTCTCAGTGCTGTCTAGAGATGGAACGGCATGAAAATTTCACATCACGAGTATGGAGACCAAAATGATCATGGTTATCAGTATTATTGTGGTATTTTTAAAATGTGCTGAAAATGTTCAGAAACGACTGCTAGACACTGAAATCATTTTCATATTGAAAACCACAAATAAAATTAGCAGCACCAAGCAATTGTTGTTTGCTTAAGCATTAAAAATAATGTGTCTTGGAGAGTGTTGCTAACTTTGGTTGATGCTGGAGAGCATTTACAGTGAGTTTTTCAAAGCAAAAAAATCAAGCACGGTTTTAGTGATCATTTTATCACTAAAATGTAATTTAATTTTATCGCAGTTGATCATTATACCCATTATACCGGAGCTGTCATTTCAAATCTGACTGAAAGATCATTTTTAGAGTTTAGTGGGTATCCACTAGATGGCACTGCAGTCATTAACTAGAAAATTGCATTTCCTGCAGAAAATGCGTGTGAATGCTGAGCAGCTGAATGGAATAGCAAAAGCATTGCTGAAAATGCATGAATTTGAAAAATCTGAAATGTCAAATGCATCACACCTGAACAGCTGAAAATCCTGGAAGCTGAAAATCCTGGAAGCTGAAATGTGAAACTGGCAGAATTGGAAGCTGAACTGCATTGCCTAAAGAAGCTAAAAACTGAAATACATTGCTACAAATGGTGGAAGATAAACTGTAAAACTGTCAAAGCTGAAACATGGACTAAATGATGGAATGTATTGCTAAAAGCTTGTAAGATGGAGAACCTGGAAGCTTAGCTGAAATGTGAAACTGGCAGAATTGGAACTGCATTACCTAAAGAAGCTAAGAACTTAAATACTTTTAAACTTTTCAACCTGAGTAGTTTAAGCCTTTAGTCTTTAGCTTGAAAGATGAGCAATAGAGTAATACTGTCAAAGCTGAAAGATGGAATAAATTATGAAATGTATAGCTTAAAAGCTTGGAAGCCTGTCGGGGACAGTACAGTGACCTCTGGGCAATCTCTATGCACCAAACGGTGAAAGCCGTGTGTCTCTAGCCCACATGGGCTGAGTTCTGTGGTCCATGGCGTGGATGGTGGCGTGGTGGAAAGACTGCCCCCTTGGGTCAGAGCTGGTCGGGGGCAGTGCATTGACCTCCGGGCAATCTCTTTGCACCCACTGGTGAAGACCGTGTGTCTCTAGCTCACTCGGGCTGAGTCGTGGGGTCTGTGGCGTGGATAGTGGCGTGGTGGCAAGACTCCGCCTCCTTGGGTCACAACCGATCGGGGACAGTACAGTGATCTCTTGGCAATCTCCATGCACCCACCCATGAAGACCATGTGTCTCTAGCCCACTCAAGGGCTGAGTTGTGGTGTCCGTGGCGTGTTTAGTGGCGTGGTAGCGAGACTCTGCCCCCTTGGGTCAGAGCCGGTCGTGGACAGTGAAGGCCCCGTCGGGCTACTCACCTGCCTTCACCAGTGAAGACTGTGTGTCTCTAGCCACCTCAGAGGCTGTGTTGTGAGGTCTGTGGTGTGGTAGTGGTGTGGGGTCAGAGCCGGTCGAGGACAGTGTACTGCTCTCCGGGCCACCCACATGCTCCAGGCCACCCACATGCACACAACTGTGAAAGCTGTTTCTTTAGCCAACTCAGGGGCTGAGATGTGGGGACTGTGGCGTGGATAATGGCGTGATGGCGAGACTCCGTCTCCAGAGCCAGTCAGGAGGAGGTCAGTGATTGCCAGGCACCCCTCATTGGAGACCGTGTGTCTATAGCCCACTCCGGGGCAGAGCAGTAGCTGTGGAGGTTTTGTATGGAAGTTGAAGTGAGAAGCAGTTGCAGTGAGAAGTAGTATGTGTTTGTTATAAGTACAGCTAGTAGGCTACTACACTTAAAATTGATTTAACCACTCGTCATAACTCATAGTTTTATTGAGTTCAATAGCTGAAAGAGGAGAAAAGGTATTAATTTGAGTTTACAGCCTGAAAAAGAGTGTCATTCTGAATATTTCTTTGAATATAAGGAAGGAAGGAAGGAAGGAAGGAAGGAAGGAAGGAAGGAAGGAAGGAAGGAAGGAAGGAAGGAAGGAAGGAAGGAAGGAAAGAAGGAAGGAAGGAAGGAAGGAATATGAATGCTACCACAGTAGTCATAAAAGGGTGCCTGTACAGAGAGCGTGCGTGTCCCCAAATTCAAATCCCATCTGACACTGTGAGCATCCTCTCATTCACTTCAATGGAAAGGCATGCCGGCTTCAGACAGCTCTCTCTCAAAAAGTATAAAGGTCACAGCCTAGATTTTGACACCGTAGGAATCCTGAGAAAATGCTGAACATTTTAGGCTATGATATGTCCGTGTAGCCTAAAAACTGTAGGCATGGCGACGAGTTAGAAAAATGGTAAAAATGCAAAATTAGCAGCTCAAAAGTTAGTGTGGGCCCATACGTTTCAATGGAGAGCGCAGTTGCCGAACAAATCATCATACAGCGAAAACTATAAGTCACACAGCTTAGATACTTACATTGTACGAATCAGCACAGTTGTGTGAACATTTTGACATAAAATATGTGTGTGAGCTGTTAAAACTGTAGGCATAGCGACAAATTAGAAAAAGGGTAAAGATACAAAATGAACAGCTCAAAAGTTAGAGTGCGTTGCCATACGTTTCAATGAGGAGCACAGTTGCCGAACAAATCGTCATACAGCAAAAACTGTAAGTCACACAACTTAGAGACTTACATTGTACGAATCACCACAGTTGTGTGAACATATTGATATATAATATATGTGTGAACGTCCAAAACTGTAGGAGTGCCAGCAGTTTACATAATGTGTGAATATTTTCAAAGCAACTGCTGCCACCACTCTAAAAACATAATGATACTGAACATTCCACCAGCTTCTGCAAGCCAGCCCACCTAACTATAAAGAACTGGATAACAATAGTGTGAATGTTTACAGCATTCACACTAACAAGGCCAAGACCATGAGTAGTGACAGTCCCCCAGCAGGTAGAGGCCCTGTCTCAATACTCTCAGGACCAGGTAGAGGCCCTGTCTCAATACTCTCAGGACCAGGTAGAGGCCCTGTCTCAATACTCTCAGGACCAGGTAGAGGCCCTGTCTCAAAACTCTCAGGACCAGGTAGAGGCCCTGTCTCAATACTCTCAGGACACACTTTCCCCCTCTTCCTAGTAGAAATCACTGACCTGTGAAGTTTAGCAATCATGTCAGAGATGACCTGGAGGGCAGAGGAAGGGAGCAGGGGAGTTGGAAAGGGTTCAGAGTGGGTTTGGCTGGGTACCCCCCCACCATGCCCCCCGCCCCCCCACGCCTGGCTGCTCCCCGTCTCATGAGGGGCTCAGAGGAGCAGATGGAGGTGTGGAGCGTGACCTTCCTCTTCACCCTGGCTCGCCTCCATGACACTCTGTCTCTCCTTTATTCTGAGTCAGGAAAGGATCCATCTCCTCATGGTCTCTCTCTCTCTCTCTCTCTCCTCCCCCCCCCCCCCCCCCCCCCCAGGCGGTCTGATGAACACGTGGCGCCGGCGTTGGTGCGTGCTGAAGGACGAGACGTTCTTGTGGTTCCGGGCCAAGCAGGAGGCGCTGAAGCAGGGCTGGCTCAACAAGAAGGGCGGCGGCTCGTCCACGCTGTCCCGCCGCAACTGGAAGCGCCGCTGGTTCGTCCTGCGCCAGAGCAAGCTCATGTACTTCGAGAACGACGGCGAGGACAAGATGAAGGGCATGCTGGATATGCACGCCGCCAAGTAAGCCTCCCCTCTCCCTAGTGCCTCTCTCTCTCTCCCCGAACTTCTAACCAGGTCCAGTAGATGCCCCCCTGTCACCCGCAGACCACCCTGAGTCCGATAGATACCCCCGTGTCTGCTGTGGATGTCCAGTACAGCCACTAACCCTGTCATCCTCCCTAGTGTCTCTCCCTCTTATACTCTTAACACACACACACACGTACACACACACATACACCAGTCCACTTCCGGCTTTAGGCCTGGACCTGGGCCCAGTCCCCCTTCCCCTCACCCTAACCCGGGTCCGTATCCTTTTCCTAACCCCACCCTACCCCCGACCCCTGCCTCTACCTGGACCCAGGCACACTCACACTCACACACACACAGACACACACCAGTCCTGGGCTCAGATCCCCTCACCCTAACCCGGGTCCGTATCCTTTTCCTGAGTCTGGGGGTTGAAGTTTGAGCGGCGCCTGATTCTTCTGTGTTGCAGGGAGATTGTGGACAACACGGGGAAGGAGAATGGAATCGACATCGTGATGCCGGAGCGGACCTACCACCTGATCGCAGAGTCTGCCGAGGACGCCAGGTACGTCTCCATGACAGCACAGGGACAATACGTCCCATTCGTCATGGACAGACACTATGCATTATGTTGTCTTTGTGAGACCTTTGTTCGTTTCACCATTTGTGTGTGTGTGTGTGTGTGTGTGTGTGTGTGTGTGTGTGTGTGTGTGTGTGTGTGTGGCGTGTGCACACATGCGTATGTGATTGGTTAGCCGGTCGCGATAATGGCCGCCGATTGGCTGACGCCCTCTCCCTGTCTCTCTGTGATTGGCTGACGCCCTCTCCCTGTCTCTCTGTGATTGGCTGACACTCTCTCCCTCTCTCTCTGATTGGCTGCAGCCAGTGGTTCAGCGTGCTGAGTCAGGTGCACGGTTCCACGGAGCAGGAGATCAGGGAGATGCATGACGAGCAGGCCAACCCCCAGAATGCCGTGGTGAGTCCTGCACCTACAGGGGTTTAATACTGTTATGGGCGGTTTCAGAAAGCGTGTAGAGTGGGAAGGGAATGGTTTTGTACTGTTGGGGGAGGGGGTGGTTGTGTGTGTGTGTGTGTGTGTTTGTGTGTGTGTGTTTGTGTGTGTTTGTGTGTGCATTCATGTTTATAGTCTCTCTTATAAAGGTTTATCTCTCCCCCGTCTCTCTCTCTCTCTTTCCTCTCTCTCTCTCTCTCTCTCTCTCTCTCTCTCTCTCTTTCTCTCTCTCTCTCTCTCTCTCTCTCTCTCTCTCTCTCTCTCTCTCTCAGGGAACCTTGGATGTAGGGATGATAGACTCGGTCTGTGCCTCAGACAACCCTGAGAGGTAAGAGTCATCACACTGCAGTAACCATGAGTACATCAGCTACCATCACACTGCAGTAACCATGAGTACATCAGCTACCATCACACTGCAGTAACCATGAGTACATCAGCTACCATCACACTGCAGTAACCATGAGAACATCAGCTACCATCACACTGCAGTAACCATGAGTACATCAGCTACCATCACACTGCAGTAACCATGAGTACATCAGCTACCATCACACTGCAGTAACCATGAGTACATCAGCTACCATCACACTCCAGTAACCATGAATTCATCAGCTACCATCACACTGCAGTAACCATGAGTACATCAGCTACCATCACACTGCAGTAACCATGAGTACATCAGCTACCATCACACTGCAGTAACCATCAGTGCATCAGCTACCATCACACTGCAGTAACCATGAGTACATCAGCTACCATCACACTGCAGTAACCATGAGTACATCAGCTACCATCACACTGCAGTAACCATGAGTACATCAGCTAGCATCACACTGCAGTAACCATGAGTACATCAGCTACCATCACACTGCAGTAACCATGAGTACATCAGCTACCATCACACTGCAGTAACCATGAGTACATCAGCTACCATCAGCAATACCTCAATAAGGATGTCCGGTACATAGATGACTGATGAAATACCTCGCTTTCACCAGAGAGCGCCAGAGGGATGTACATGTTTTTCCTTTGTTGTTGTTGTTGTTTTTGTTGTTGTTGTTGTTGTTATTGCTGTTGTTGTTGCTGATGTTGTCGTTGTTGTTGTCGCTGTTGCTGTTGTTGTTGTTGTTATTGCTGCTGCTGTTGTTGTTGTTGTTGTTGTGATCAAATCTAAGGTTTTGTGTCCCCGCCCCCCAGGCCCAATTCGTTCGTGATGATCACGGCTAACAGGGTGCTCCACTGCAACGCCGACACGCCGGAGGAGATGCACCACTGGATCACCCTGCTGCAGCGCTGCAAGGGGGACGCACGCGTCCAGGGACAGGAGTTCATCGTCCGGGGTCAGGACACACACACACACACACACACACACACACACACACACAAACACGCAGGCACGCGCACACACACACACACACACACACACACACACACACACACACACACACACGTAAAATTAGGGTTTAGCCTACAGCGGATCAATGGTCAGGGTTAGATAACGTTACTTTATTAACAGTGTGTTCTTGTGGACGGCGTTAGTATCGGTGTTTCTTGCGGCCTGTTTGTGCTCGACCTCACTCTCCCTGGGTCTGTCGCCCCTCTCTCTCTCAGGCTGGCTCCACAAGGAGATGAAGAACAGCAGCCGCGCCTCCCTGAAGCTGAAGAAACGCTGGTTCCTGCTTACCCACAATTCCCTGGACTACTACAAGAGCTCAGAGCGCAACGCGCTGAAGCTGGGCACCCTGGTGATCAACAGCCTGTGCTCCGTGGTGCAGCCGGACGAGAAGGTCTTCAAAGAGACGGGTCAGAATGTGCTACGTGCTAACGTGCTAACATGCTACAGTGTTTCTACGCAACGACACGCTGTTAGCATTCTGCGGCGTTTTACGACACGCCTCTCATGTTATTGTGTGTCACGCAATTAGCATGCTAGTCACACAACGTTGTGTTATTTTCATGTAACGATATGCTACCACATCATGCTTGTATGCTAGTATGCTACGTAAGAGTGTCTGATTAAGGAAATGCTACGTAGAACACAATCCATCCAGCCTTATTGAGAATCGGTGGTTTAAACAGACCACACCCCCTCATGTCCTAAATCCTCGTGCCCCTCCCCCAGGTTACTGGAACTTGACCGTGTACGGTCGCAAGCACTCGTACCACCTCTACAGTAAGCTGCTGAACGAGGCCACGCGCTGGGCCAGCGCCATCCAGAACGCCATCGACACCAAGGTCCCCATCGACACCCCGACCCAGCAGCTCATCCACGACATCAAGGTAAAGAGGGCGATCACCATCCATCATGGGATCATGTTCTGATGCTCTGTTAGTCATGTCTACAGAGACCAGGTCCGGGTGATTGTTAGATAATTAGTTAGTTAGTTAGTTAGTAAACTATATAAATGAAGTTTATTTACTTACTTACGATCACCCGGACCTGGTTTACACTCCGCCTTCTTGTAGACATGACTAACAGACCATCAGAACTGACGTTCAAATGCACGTGCTAATGGCTCACAATCTACAGCCGCAGTTACAAAAGGACGAACACACCGCGGTTAAACACACAGAAACCTAAAAGGGCTACCCTGACCGTAAATACACCCAACATGTGAACCAGGACGTCTGTTTGCGATCTGAACCCCTCGCCTGTGTTCACAGGAGAACTGTCTGAACTCAGAAGTGGTGGAGCAGATCTACAAGAGGAACCCCATCCTTCGCTACAGCCACCACCCGCTCCACTCTCCCCTGCTACCTCTGCCCTACGGAGACATCCACACCAGCTGTGCGTTCATCACATTCTATTACCCTACACACATTCCTAGTATGTGTGCACTACATACATGGACAATAAATCGGATCTTGAATGTTGTATTGATGTAGGGACAGATACAAAAACACACTGCGAACAACAGTTGCCTGACGCATTGCGCCACAGTGTGTATGGATCAGTGTGCTTGATCAGTCAATCAATCAACCAATCAATCAATCAATCAATCAATCAACCAATCATGAACTGTATCTTATCTGATCCGCCCCCCAGCTCTGAGACACAAGGGCTACACCACCCTGCAGGAGGAGGCCCTGAAGGTGTTCAACTCGCTGCAGCACCTGGAGGGCGTGGCCGACCCCGTGCCCATCATCCAGGGCGTGCTGCGGACGGGCCAGGAGCTCAAGCCCCTGCGGGACGAGCTCTACTGCCAGCTGGTGAAGCAGACCACGCGGCCCCCCCAGCCCGGCAGCCCCGGGAACCTGTGCAGCTGGAGGATCCTGGCCTGCATGTGCTGCACCTTCGTACCCTCGCGCTCCGTCCTCCGCTACCTCAAGTTCCACTTCAAGAGGTGAGGACCTCCGCGTCTGCTCCTTTGTTCTGAGTCAGGAAAGATTCATCTCTCCTCATGGTCCCTCTCTCTCTCTCTCCCCCCCTCTCTCTCTCTCTTTCTGTCTCCCCCCCCCCCCTCTCTCTCTCTCTCTCTCTGTCTCCCCCCCCTCTCTCTCTCTCCACCCCCTCTCTCTCTCTCTCTCTCTGTCCCCCCCCCCTCTCTCTCTCCCCACCTCCCTCTCTCTCTCTCTGTCTCCCCCCCTCTCTCTCTCTCCACCCCCTCCCTCTCTCTCTCTCCCTCTCTCTCTGTCTTCCCCCCTCTCTCTCTCTCTCCATCTCTCTCTCTATCTCTCTCCCTATCTCTCTCTCTCCCTCTCTTTCTTTCTCTCTCTCTCTGTCACTCTCCCTCTCTCTCTCCTTCTCTCTCTCTCTGTCTGTCTCTCTCTCTGCTCACAAACGGTAAAAAAGAACGACAAGGAATGTCTAACCATGGTCGGTGTGTGTGTGTGTGTGTGTGTGTGTGTGTGTGTGTGTGTGTGTGTGTGTGTGTGTGTCCACCCTCCCCAGGACGCGGGAGCTCTTCCCCGGTACGGAGATGGAGCGCTGCACCTCCTTCTCCCTGGAGGCCCTGCGGAGGACGCGCCCCCGTGAGCACGTGCCGTCCCAGGAGGAGGTCCGCGCCATCGTGGCCCGCCAGGACATGACCACCACGGTGTACTGCCACGGAGGAGGATCCTGCAAGATCACCATCAACTCCCACACCACGGCCGGAGAGGTGGGCGGGGCGGGGGGGGGGGGGGCGCAGGGGGAAGCGCAGGGGGCGGGGGGAGTCCGGAGGGGGCGGGGTCATGCAACACATCAGTACTAGGGCTGGGTATCGATACTGATTTCCAAAAATGAATGAATGAATGAATGAATGAATCATTGAATGAATGAATGAATGAACTATTCATTCCTTCATATATTCATTCATTCATTAAATAAAAGATCAATTTTGGGATTCATGAATCGATTCTGAATCATTTGATTCAGAATCGATTCAGAATCGATGAATTGATTTTTTAAACCCAGCCCTATTGTTGACGTGGTCGCGGTGTACCGCCCTGCTATCCGATAGTCATAGTTCGGTTGAAAACGGATTGAGCATAGACAGCAGCACTGATACCTCATTCTAACTCTCTCATTCTGTGTGTGTGTGTGTGTGTGTGTTTGTGTGTGTGTGTGTGTGTGTGTGTGTGTGTGTGACCCAGGTGGTGGAGAAGCTGATCAGAGGCCTGGCTATGGAGGACAGCAGGAACATGTTTGCCCTGTTCGAGCACAACGACACCACTGACAAAGCCATCGAGAACCGCACCGTGGTGGCCGACATCCTCGCCAAGTTTGAAAAGTAAGTGTGTGTGTGCGTGAGTGTGTGTGTGTGTGTGTGTGTGTGTGTGTGTGTGAACTTGCTTGGGCATTCTTGAATACACTCTTAACACAGTTTGTCCCATCTGAAGGCTCTCTGCCAGTCAAGAAGAGCAGAACACTGGCTGGAAGTTCTACTTCAAACTCTACTGCTTCCTGGACACTGACAACGTTCCCAGGGACAGCGTTGAGTTTGCCTTCATGTTTGAGCAGGTATAAACTTCAATCATCATCCTCACATTTAAAATACATGTGTTTCCTACCATTGCAATGGTCGGTGGCTGGAATGATTACCTCCGCCCCAGGGCAAAGCCCCGCAGGGCGGAAGGTAATGTTTTCGCCCCTGTCTGTCTGTGTGTGTGTCTGTAGGCAGACAGGATTAAACAAAAACTACCGGCCCGATATGCATGAAACTTGGTGGAGGGGTGCAGGATCGGTCAAGGAACTCACCATTACATTTTGACCATGATTCATTCATAGGTGGCTCTACAGTACCCATATTACTGTAACTTCAGTGTAGTGGGGGTTTTAGGTTTCAGTTTCCTCATAGGTTTCAGGTTCTTGTCGCCACTTGCAATACCGAGCTTTGCCACTACGCCAAAAACTGGCTGTTCCTGGCCATGGGGGCTTGCTTCATGCGCCACTTAACAACGTTCATTGGATGAATGGGCCGCCATCTTTGCATGCCTTATCCACTCCTTCCCCCTCGTTTCTCCTACATTCATTCACACTGCATCTCTTTCGCTCCACCTCTCTTCCTTCCTTCTCTCTCTCACCCTCTCTCTCTCTCTCTCTCCTCCAGGCCCATGAGGCAGTCATTAGAGGCCAGTACCCAGCCCCAGAGGAGACTCTCCAGTTCCTGGCTGCCCTGAGACTACAATAGCTCCTCGGGGACTACAACTCCCAGTCCGCCGTGCCTGAGATGTCTCAGATGTTCCCCATGGCCCGGCTGCGCGCCCGCATCCAAAACTCGGCGAAGACCTTCGCGCCGGGCACGGGCTCTGTGGCGGAACGCTCCGGAACCGCGGAGAAGAAGCGCTCCAGCTTCCTGGAGGGGACGCTGAGGAGGAGCTTCCGCAGCGGGTCGCTGAGTCGGCAGAAGCTGGAGGAGGAGAAAACGCTGGAGGGGTGGATGAGGGAGGAGATCGCCGCGGCCCGGGCCAGCCTGCTGGACAAGTGGAAGAAGCTGCAGGGGATGAGCCAGGAGCAGGCGATGGTCAAATACATGGCCCTGGTCAAAGAGTGGCCCGGCTACGGCTCCACACTCTTCAACGTGGAGGTGAGAGTTCTGTCCGTCCCATCCACTACCCTGATTCTGTGGTGAGGGAAAAAACACTTTTAATATGACATTTGTCATGAGGGCCTTTCATATTCTGGTCCTCAGTGGGTATGAGGTAAATGTTTCAAGAAGATTTCCTGATCATTGACCTGGAACCGCAACACATGCATACATCCCCTCTTCCTGTGTCCTGTTGTCCAGTGTCGGGACGGAAGCTTCCCTCTGGAGCTGTGGCTGGGAGTGAGCAAGGAGGCCATCTCGGTCTACAAGCGCGGCGAGCCCTTGCCCCTGGAGGTGTTCCCCTACGAGCTCATCCTCTCCTTCGGGGCCCCGCTGGCAAACGCCTACAAGATGACCGTGGAGGGCCGGGAACTGCTGTTTGAAACCAGTCTGGTATGTAGATGCTGAGAATCCCTCCGTTTTGGGAATGTTTAGTATCCAGTCACGTAGAAAATGTAACAGTATTTAGATGTCATTCACTCCTGAGTTAGAGGGCTTTCCCGCCATTTGGTAACACAGGCTGAGAAAACATCTGATTTGATGGCTTTTATACAGAGTCGCAATGTGTTATGAATGGAGCTTGTATTGTGGGGTCTGTGGTTGAATGCGCATCATTGAGAGTGTCCACGTCTCTGAGCTGAGACAGTAAGAACCGTCAAGTCCTGACCCTTGTCTGCTCTGTCCCCTAGGTTATGGACATCGCCAAGCTGATGAAAGCTTACATCAGCATGATCGTCAAGAAACGTTACAGCAACTCCCAGTCCGTCAGCAGCCACGGCAGCCAATGCAGTGCCTGGTGAGGCCTTTGCCCCCTGACCCATTCAACCTTTAACCTTTGGTCACCCGCCGACGGCCTGGAGAGGTCGAGAGCGGCCAGCGATCGCCCTGCCAAGACAGCCAGCCTCGTTTTGGAGAAATGCTTTGGGACTCTTTGGGCTGGACAAGGAAACGCATATAACACAGCTCTTACTGTAGCGCTAACCAGCTTGCACTGTCTTTCTGATGCCGTGCTAACGCTTCGTTACGGGGAAGGCGTCCCATTCGATGTCACCGAGGCAGTTCCTGTACGTGTTGAGGAAGGTGAGCAGACAGTCAGAATGTAAAAAGGCAGCATGGATGGAGAGACCACAGGAGACCGCTGTTGTATTTGAACGGGTCAAGCTTCATTTAGACCCACTCCTTTGCCTAGGAAAACTCTGGGACTGCTAACTGGTGATCCTTACTATCTTTGGCGTTACCAAAATATGTAAATATATTCAACTCAGTAGTCAAAAGCATTTCAAGTTCTGTCTTTGAATGCGATGGCGTGTGTTTGTTTGAAGAGGACTTTGCCAGAGACATCGATGTCACACAAGTGCCTGGTTATGAAAACGAACGCAAACCTTTGCTAGAGCAACTTCATACGCTGTTGTACTTCTGGAAAAATAAATATTAAGACAGTAAGAACGGTTCCAGGTTTGTGACACTCTTTGGCAAAGTTGTAGTAGATTCAGAAGGTGCTTTATGTATTTCCCTCAACCGACGGTCTTGTAACGTTCCTGCAACGTCGTTTCAACGACCCACAGCATTTCACTGAGCTCCGCGGGCGGCAGCTCCTCCCAAAGATACGCAGGACTTCTCTAACGCCGTGCCTTCATGTATATTGTGTACACTTGTTCTTTTTGACCTGTTTTGACTCTTAAATGTGCAATGTTATATATATATTATATATATATGAATATAATCAAGTGTCTGTATATTTCATAAATCTCTGCTTTCTCTTTCCTGGATTATGACTACACAGCGATACTGACGAGATAACCTTGTTATTCTCCTCCCAAGTCAGTTTCAAAGCTGACGTTGGAAGTAACATCAGCGATATACAATACTGCTCTCGATGTATCTTTTTTATTCCATTTGTATTAGCTGTGTGATGTATTAAAAATAATGTTTCTAACAATAAATGCATCCATATTTATTGGAGATGTGAGTTATTGTCTGGGGCGTATACGGATCAGAGCTAAAGAGTGAACATTAACTGCTACTGTGAAGAGACACATCCACTCTCACTTCACAACCCGGCCCAAAAACAACCCCTAGCTCATATCCTTCTTACAGCCGGCTCTAACAGAACTATGGCTGTCATGTCAGGGAAGGTTGAGGGAGGTGGTGAATTTCTATGACACACTCCTACCTTCTAACCAGGTCCAGTGGATGCCCCACTGTCGCCCGCAGACCACCCTGAGTTTGATAAATACCCCCGTGTCAGCTGTGGATGTTGTAGTTAACACACACACACACACGTACACACAGACACACATCAGTCCAAATCCGGCTTAGGCCTGGACCTGATGCTCTTAGCCTTTCTTGCTCTGAAAATGTAATTTAATGTAATTTATTGCTCTATAAATGTTCTTAGCCGTTAGACAAATATATTCCAGGAGCTTGTTCCAGGTTGCCTGTTTTAATATCTGTGTTGCTTTTATGGCTCTGTGTGCTACTAACCCTGTTCTGCCTTCCCTCTCCCTAGTGCCTCTCTCTCTCCCTCCTATCTTCTAACCAGGTCCAGTGGATGCCCCACTGTTACCAGCAGACCTCCCTGAGTCTGATAGATACCCCAGTGTCTGCTGTGGATGTCGTAGCATTTAGTTAACACACACGTACACACAGACATACACCAGCCCACGTCTGGCTTTAGGCCTGGGCCATAGCAAACACACACCAGTATTTGCCATGTCTCTCCACAACTCCACAACATGCTGTGACTTCTGGGGGGCATTATAACTATTATAACTTGGGGAGTATTATAACTATTATAAGTATTATCATAACTATGCTAAACTTCCCCTATATCTTAACTGACAGTCCGCTCTGTACATTGTTATGGAGGCCCGGTATGATGATGATGGTGTTAGGGGGCGGGCTCGGAGCACGTCACCAGCGCTCTCCGTGCGCTCCGACCTGCCGTCTACCTCAGCGCGCTCCACTAGGGCGTTGGCTAGGCAACGGCACACCTGGGCTCAATCCCCAATCAGCACACCTGAGACTGACGAGCAGCAACCCCTACAAAAGCCTCGTTGACCAGCCTGCCGGTGCCAGAACGTGGCCACCTACCCGGTTTGTCTCCGGCCTTTTTTCTTGCCTGATCATTTTCCCGGCGTGTTTTGTGTCTCATCCTCGTCTGTGTTGTTTTCCTAAGGACCCCCAACTCATACAGTATGTCTCCTCTCGTCTCTCCCTGGAACCCCTGCCCCTCCCATGCCTACCTGGAACCCCTGCCCCTCCCATGCCTACCTGGAACCCCTGCCCCTCCCATGCCTACCTGGAACCCCTGCCCCTCCCATGCCTACCTGGAACCCCTGCCCCTCCCGTGCCTACCTGAAACCCCTCAGACCGGACCCCTGAACTCGACCCTCGCTCTGCTCACGGACCTCTTTGGATCACGGACATTGTTCTGACGCCTGAGCACATAGTCCAACGCCCCACCGTTCATATTTGATTTGATTTATTGATTTGCTGAGGGACACCGCAGGTTAATGAACAATCACTATAGGATTACAAAGCAATGCAGATAGCAAATGGAAACTATCCAGGTTGTAGCCAGAAGCTAATTTCCACCTGTAGTCCCTGGGAAGATGTTCCCTAAAAATAAGAATACTAAACTAATACATCAATATACAGAAACATCAAAATACTGTGGCAATATACAATACGCTACAATACAATAGTAATACATAATATACATACTGCACCACGCCTGGGGCCTCATTTATCAAAGAGCGTGTAAATTCCGGTGTAAAAGAGGGCGTACGACGAAAACGCGGAAAATGCGAAATCGAGCGTACGACGAGAATATATACACGCTTTTCGGATCTATCAAAAAAGTCGTACGCTCTTTTCTGCACGAGAAATCCGAGACGGGCGGAGAAGAGAGCGTACGCGCACGCGCCCCGTGTTCCGCCCTCTCCACGCCCAAATCCAACCATATATGGTCAAAACTATGACAGCGACAACGGGGATACCCCGGAAGGAACCGACATAATATAGCGTGGAGCATTAGGAAAGACAAATACGTTTATGGAAAAACGCGGAAAGAAGAGAAACATTTCGGAGACGGAGGTGCATGTGCTTGTTGGTGAGGTCCACGCGAGGAAAGAAAATCATCTTCGGAAGGTAAGCTATTTGTACGAGCCTACATTTGTCTGATTGCTCCTAGTTTAGGTAGCCTACTATGTTTGGTGCATCCTGTATGTGGCGTAGGCTACACGGACATGCTGTATTATGTGTGAGGAAAGCAAACATTCCACACATTCTGTGGTAGGCTATTCTGTGGTAGGCTATGATTGATTTAGGACCAAAAACAGGGAACGATAACACAGATGACCACTTCATAATGTTAGACCACATGAAACATTTTCCCCTCTGGGAAATTAAGACTCATCTAAATCACCCGGTAAATCACACTTATCAAAAACATATCAATTGAATATGGCTACACAATAAAATGTTTAATGCATAATAAAGTGTACAGACAAACTCAAAGAAAATGACTGAAATTGTTTCTCCAGACTCTGACGTGGGGTGGGACTCAGAGGAGGGGGAGTCTGCAGTGGTCCTTGACCTGACGGTCATGCCCCCGCCGGTTGCAGCCTCTACATCCAGCGCCACGACCTCCAGTGCCTCCACCTCCAGCGCACCGGCCTCCACCTCCAGTGCCATCTCCAGCGCCTCCGTCTCCGTCTCCACCGCCCACGCCTCCACCTCCGGCTGCCAGCGTCCCTGCCTCAAGGTTCCCTGAGGGCTGGGCTTCCTATCAGACGCTGTGCTGGAGGCTCATGACCCTAGAGGCCCAGAGGGAAATGGCAGAAGGGATTGGGGCAGTTGTGGGGCAGTTGTGCAGCAGTTGGTGGAGGTCACCACACTACACCACCAGAGCCAACAGGACATCCTCACTGCACTTCATTCCCTCACACATGCTGTCACGGACCTCACACTGTCACTCACTACCACACTCACGGACCTCACACAGTCACTCACTACCACACTCACGGACCTCACACATTCACTCACAAACGCACTCACACACCTCACACAGTCACCCACCAACAGACAATAAAATGGTAGAAATGTGAACCTTACTTGTTTGTGTCTTCATAGCTGGCGCATGACCTCAGTGTGGGCCCTTTGGCCCCGCTGGTAAACCTCATGACGGGGAGGGGGCTGAGGGCTTGGGTCCTCATTTTGTGGTGGGGTCTTGACTGGTTCTCATTCTTATCAGCTTTGAATATACATCTTGGCAAACATAACAGAATGATGTACAAGGAGGGGACAGATACCTAGTGAAAGTACTATTGGTTGCTAGTAAAAAGACAATAATGAGGGCTTGGTATAAGGTGGAACCCCCAACCAAGGAGCAGTGGTGGGTGTTGTGGAGGAGATTTATGAGATTTATTTATGCATTGAGGATGCAGGAAGGAAAGTTTGAAGGGAGATGGGAAAAATGGATGGATTATAGAAGGAAGTGTGATGATACCACTAGTATTAAAATTGTCATATTTGAGTAAGAAAAAAAAGCTGCATGGATGGAAGTACCCATAAGCTGTTATTGTAAGTTTTTATGTTTTATGGTATTGTCGTTGTATGGATGGAAAATGCTAATAAAGATTAAGACAAAGAATATGTATCTTGGCTATGCACACACCAAGCCAGCCGTCACGCGCAGCGCCTGCCTCCAGTCTAGCCCTACCCTGCTGTGCGCCAGGATGAATGAGTCATGCGTGGAGCCAGGCCACCGTGCCACTACACTTGTGATGAGCATGTCGGCGTCACATATGATTTGGGTATTTATAGTGTGCACATTTTTGCGATTCACATAGACGTATTCATTCACTGATGGTGCCCTTATGTGGGTGCAGTCGCCATCGCCGTCACCTCTTTGGAGTTCTATTTCGGCCAGTAGGCCGAGTAGCGCCGGATTCATTTAGGCTCGCATTACGCACAGGAGGACTGTCATTTATATGCTTACCAAACAGCAAACAGGTCCACATGATCACATATTAATGACAATCTAATTGGTCAATGATTTGCGTTTGATGGAGTGCCTGCATTAAGTGTGTGACATATAGCGCGGAAGGGTTTGGGACAGCGCATAGGTACAGTTTGGGGAACAAATCCATATCGAACCATGAATGAGCCGGTTAGAGGACACGTCTAATCTTGCATTGCGATATATGTTTGTGCTGAATTGGCCTAGTAGCCTACATGATTGTGCGTTCATGAACTGTCGCTCTTATTCTCTCCGTCAAACATAGTAATTCACCGACGCACCACCTGCGTCGCCAGTTCCCCCTGTGTTCAAGAAGGGCGTAGAACACCGTGTAAATCGGTACGCCAACTGGAGAGGTGTCCTACAAAAGCGCGGAGAAAGGCGACTAAATTTTCGCCCTTACGGCTTGATAAATCGCAATGTGGGGGGGGCAAATGGCGTACGCCTGAACTCGCGAAAAAGACCGTGTAAAAGAAGGCGTACCTCAATGATAAATGAGGCCCCTGGACTCCTGAACAGCTCTTATCTGCAATGTTTTGACATGGGCCTATCAACAACTTCAATCTCACCATAGATGGCAGCACCGTCTCCTCTCCTCTTCTCTTCCCCTAGCCCGTCTCTACCTTTTCTTGTGTCCTTGTGTTGTATCTGTGGCAATATTCTTTTTGTCCCCCCCCTCCCCCCACCTCTAGTGTAAAGCTACTGAGTATGTGAAAAGCGCTATATAAATCAGAATTATTATTATTAGCTCTGGGATGTGCTCTGAGGGATGTTGATAACTGAATCTGATTATGAAGTAATGTTTTCTAATTTGCAATGTATCTATTTGAATTCCATATGTACAACAGTGAAGGTTGATTTTCAGACTCATACTGGCACTACATTGTTCTATGAATAAAAATGTCTTCATATTTTCAAAACGTTACCAACTCTAATTTGAACTGTGTATCCTGTGGAGTACAGTAAGTCATGTTTTTAGACTGAACATTTTTGATCCAAAAAGTAAAATATAAACTGAACATATTTATTGATCCAAAAAGTGAAATATAAAAATAAGAACATTTGTAATAATAATAAATAAATAAAACTGAGAAGATTTATATCCCTGACTAAATGTACTAAAAAGCCATCTCCACTATGGACTTCAGCAAGGTTCTACAGTCTTCCAGGAATGAATCCAACGAACTGTTGAAATGGGTCAGGGAATGTATGTCTGATCATCCACACAGCACAGCTGGGTATCACCACTCTATTTCCTGATCCTAACATCCCCCACTGCCACACAACAAACTGTCGGTAGGCTGCATGACGGAATTGCCTATTCTCCTGTCCTGGCTCAAGAGCTTCATCCCTGAGTCCACATATGTCATTCCGGGTGGCCCTAGCCACCTGGAGGATTTGCATATCAAGGCAAATGTGGGCCATGTGTGGCAAGGTGCTGACTCAGTACTTTGGCCCATTGGCACCACAGCATTTCCTTTCCAAGTCTGTGGGCACTTCTTTGCAATTGGTGCAAGTACACCAATTCGGGGGAGGGGGTTCTTGGGCTGCAGGGGGATCCTGGGATTGGGAGTAGAGGTATGATGTCAAACAGGAGTCCTGGCTGACGCTCCAGTACTTGCAGAAACTGCGACCTCAGTTCTGGCTCTGGCATCTGCATGACCATATCCTACATCAACAAACGAGCCATAACGCAGGTAAAATGAATGGGTAGCCAAGTACTCATTGGCCAAATTCGAAATTACATAATAAAATATAATACTGTTCATAAGTAGCCTTCTTTCCAAATCACAATGTTACCTCCTGCGTCTGAATCCTGTTTGCCCGGAGTGTATTTATGCGTACATCCGTAGGATCCAGTGGTGGTCTTGGTCCTACCCTGCTTCGCGCACCGCGGCGCGCGCGAGTGCCGCCTCGGATCCCAGGGCCTCCCCGGCCCCACACTCGGCGACCAGCACCACCCCTGGATGTTGAAGGCTATGAACCGAGTGGAAGAATTGCAACATATTGTTTTGAATTATGCTTATGGGTCTACAGTCTACAGGTCTACAGTAGGCCCTACACTAATAGGCTTATGTAAAGGTTAGGCTAGCCTATTTGGGTAACCATGACTAAACAACAATATAGTATATTGTACTAAACAACAATACAATATGGTTATTTCAGAATTTCCCTCTTGCAATTCACGCATCATATGGTTGCTGTTTTATATAGCCTAGGCTATATTTCTGACCTCGGCTGCTGACATGGTGTTGGGTGTCAATCCGTTACCTAGCGGTAAACTACGGTGCACCGCTCGCACACGTAGATGAAGAAGCGAGACACTCCCACTCCTGTCAATCAAACTCAACTGGCAGGAACCGCCCACTCAGCGGAAGTAAACAAACGTTGTATACAAAACATTAGCTAAATATCATTTAGCGAAGAATATACAAGGTACTTTTGAGTGATTCAACATGTTTATTAGACAACAAGGAACAATTTAATCAAGTAATTTGGAAAATAAACAAAAAAATGTTTTTTTTATTCACGTTATATTGGGCACCTTTAATCTATCAGACATTATTTAATGTAATTTCAATACAGCTATTTCAGTGGAGTGACTAGCTTCCGTTCGACCAGTCCTGAACAGAAACAAGCCAGCCACGCACATAAGCCAGGCTGGACCTGGCCTGGTTTGGACTTCATGAATGGGACATGGAATCAACTGTCACTCAAAAATAGTTGTTTACACAAAGTTCTATTGATTATATTAGATTCAACATTGCACCGTAGCCTACTGAAACATCCAGAAGCTGTTATGCTAGCAATGAAATGCAGTTAACATCATGAATAGCATTTTTTTTTTTCCTGAAATGCGTGTCATTATAATCCAATGACATGTTCCTTTGCATCTACTTTAAACTAAACGATTCCACGGATTTTACACATTTTGAATGTTTATTTACGAAGATATTGGGCTTCTTTTTTTTCACGGCACCGGCAGCTATGTTTCATATCACTGCCTCGGTTCACAAAGCATTATGTGAGTTTGCATCTACCCTCGGTTTCAAGTCAGCATCTAGAAACCCTCGTTTTGGAGGGCTGTTTGAACGTCCACTAGCCCTCTATATGCCGCCTAGCCCTAGAAGCTAAAAGGAATGGGACACACTACCCTACGCGTGAACGCACAAAATGTAGGGGTAGGGCCAAGGGCTAGGGCTAAGGGGGGTATTGAGATTGGGCCTAAACTAGAGGGCCAGGAGTGGAGAGGGACTGGAGTGACGTGGGATTAGTGAGGGACTGGTGTCTAGAACTAGGCCTGGGAGGAATCAAACCAACATGGAAGACAAGACAACGAACACAAGACCAAACACACAAGGAGGCAGAACAAAACCTGCTGACAACGTGATCAAAGTGTACAAAAGTCTCTGGGGGAGTGCAGGGACAGTCACTGGGAGGGGAGGTGCTCAGGGACAGTCACTGGGAGGGGAGGTGCTCAGGGACAGTCACTGGGAGGGGAGGTGCTCAGGGACAGTCACTGGGAGGGGAGGTGCTCAGGGACAGTCACTGGGAGGGGAGGAGCTCAGGGACAGTCACTGGGAGGGGAGGTGCTCAGGGACAGTCACTGGGAGGGGAGGTGCTCAGGGACAGTGTTGAGGAATTTACATCCAAACACCTTAAACCTTTGTCCTCTCACTTCTCTTGTAATTCATCATCTCCCCCCAAGTATTCACATAGCTGTGAGTTGTCATGGATTTTAACATAGTCTCAAGACTATTCAGATTCATATCTCTTCTTTCAATACCTATTCATTAAGTCCCCTGCAACCTCTAGTTTCAATCTCCCTTTTGTAATTGTAAACAACTCCTCTGCCTCGCTCTTCCTCCTTTCTTTGTTTAAGCCAGAAGGGCCACACCTTATGTCCTTCCTGCCCTGGCTCAGACCTTTTGTTTTCTTTGTCTATATTCAAAGTGATATTCAAAGTGAGTTTCATCCCACATTCATTTCTACCACTGTGTGATATCCGTCACCTTACGATGACGTGTAGACAACTCAGCCAATCAAATCCACATCCTTGCTTTGGGCAGATATAAGGAGGATCCGGCGAGCTCATGATTTACTTCTTCTGTTAGAACCACTCTGTGTTTTACTTTGAGGTCCGGTTGCAATCGTATTGTTTTCTCAATAAACCAGACTTAACCTGTTTGAGCGAATCTTGGTAAATCCTTTAAAATCCATTACAGTTGGCGAACGGGGATGAAAGGGAGGACTGCCTGCGTGTTGCTTCGGGATTCCAGTGGATGAACTGGTGACAGACGTGTCGGTCCATTATAGTGGGCGTTGGAAAATCAATCTTCTCTCTTGCGCCAGAGCGCACGCCGAGATTATTTCCTCAGTTCTTTCACTGGATTCTTGAAGCTCACAGGTACGTTTAAACGAACCCTCTTATGGTTCTGAGTTGTATTTGCCTTGATTTGGTTCAGTTTGTTGGTCTGGATTGTTGAAAACAGAAACCCCAGCATGGGTATTTAGTACGTATTTAGTAAGTAACTATCTAAGGAAGTTGTGAACAGCAATAGATATTTATATCGTATTGTCCTTTGACTTCGTCCTTGTTTCGTTACGAGGGTTAAGCAGTTCATAAGAAGTGTGAGTTTTTGTCTAATACGCCAAAGAGTTGGCACAGAACGTGTTTCCCTTTGGCCGGTCGCGGGTGAAATTAAAACCGCAGAGACGTTTTCCTACCGAGGGTAGGGCGCGCATTGTTGATGTTTCGTTTCAGAACGATACCAACTAGCTTAAGCCTCATTGTTGATGTTTCGTTTCAGAACGATACCAACTAGCTTAAGCCCCGTTTGTTGATGTTTCGTGTTAGCACGATTGCCAACTAGCTTCGAAGTGATTGTTGATGTTTCGTTGAAGAACGATTACCAACAGATGTAGCTACGGGAGTGATTGAGAGTTTTGGCAATCCGCGTTTCTGGGAGAAACGTTTTCACCCTTTGATCCCGGGTGGCTTGGAAAACCTAACGAGAGTTAGATTTGACCAAGTGGCTGTACGGTGTTTGGTAGGATCTAGACAACCGGTCTAGCCTTGACCAAGTGGCTGGTGCAGTTCGAGCATGCTAGTCGTATGTTAGTCGTTGTTCGTCATCATTGGTCGTTCTTTGTTTTGCGTTCCCGTGTTAGTCTGTTGTTTTACTGTTGGAATTTCGGCTCTCTCTCTTGTATGTGCACGGGGTTGTTCGTCTTATGTGTTTACTGTTTGAGCCTCGGCTCTTGCCTTGTATTGTTTGTTACGCGCGCCATGGATCCAGGTAAAGTATTGTAAGTATTTTTGTACACTTTTTAGACTGTTAAAATTCGTAACTGCTAGATTCCAGTAGGCTAGCTGGTTGTCTAGGAGACGCAGGAAAACAACTCTCCCGGTGATCCGCCATTGAGCCAGAGAACAAAGGACTTCCTGACTGGGTGAGTACTAAGCGGTTTAATGTTTCTTTGTTTTCTTTCGAAATTGTATTCCTTTGTTTATTTCCCGCCTGTTTTTACTATACTTTTCTTTTCACCGTTAGTTTTGAATTATAGGCTGTAGGGTATTGTGTTAATTATGAATACCAATACTAGTTCGCTGTCTGGGCCAGCTAAGATTGTTGCGCAAAGGCTTTGGGATGATGCTTGTGTACAGTATTTGATCTGGGCGAAGCATTCTGATTTCCCCCTGTCCGGTACACTCAATATTAGTGAGTTAGCGACTGTTAGGGCTCAGTTACAGGCGTTTGAGATGACTAGGTTAGGAAGGGAGCCTGGAAATGCGATAGATTGGAATGCATTCAGGAAGTGGGAAATACTCGCACACAAGTGTTTTTTCAAGTCAAAAAGAAGCGTAGCTGACGAAATTAATCAGAGAGAGGAATATTCAGAGTCCCTCCCCCCTCCTAGTCATTCCGTTTTGAACTCTATCACGCCGACTCGGCACTCAGAGCTCACACATCCTTCCCAAACTATGACTGGTTCACCCGCAGCTGCTGCCCCGCCTCCCAACTCTGTTTTTCCGTCTGCTCCCAACCAACAACGACCACAGGGTCGTCACACGAACAAGAATCGTAGGTATAGAAACAGAATAGACTACAGAATGAAACCGAGGGAGGGAAACGAAAACGGAGACAGAACTGACGCGTGTTTTCATTGTGGTAAAACTGGTCACTGGATCAAAGACTGTCACATTTACAGCAGGCGAAAGGAGAGAAAGAATCCTGCAACCTGGGGTTCGGCGCCACCTGCTGGGGTTCCCTTGAACAACCCACAAGGGAGATTTTAACTAGCTAATATAGACCCATTTTTTTTAAGGTAAATAAACAGGACAAGACATATGTAGCTTAAGACATAAGGTTTGTGCATAATAGTGGGGGGAATAGATAAGGTTTGCCAGTGTCTTAATCTGAATGCAGCATCTCATAACCCAATTATATATTTTTAAATGGTTATGTTAAATATCTCATGTTTATAGTTTGAGGCACATTCATCGGGCCTGAGTGTTTTTTCTGAGTGTTTTTTTACAGACAACTGTCGTTCCGGGAGTGATGGGTGAATGCCGAACCAGGAGACGGGCACAGGACCGGAGGTGGAGATGGAGGTTACTGGCCTGTTTCCCTACAGATGGGCGATCTGGGGTTCGTGAGATGCAAGGCCAACGCCATGTCACCGACTCACTGTGAGCGACAGATAAGTATGAAACAGGGAAGAGACCATTTTGTCCGAAGCGGTGCCCAATACTCTGTCCTCAAATGCAGAAGAGGGAGGTTTTAGATATACAAATTTTAGCTATACAAATAAAGCTTTGATGGATTTTTTGATTAGTTAATTGTAAATGAAGCCAGTTCATTTTTAGTGTCATTTTCTTTGCCCCATCTCTATTTTTTATCCTGACTTCAGGAAATTTTGTTTTCACCCTTAGGGGGTGTTGTTTTGTTGAGACGAGAATGTGGTTATTTTATTTTATTTTCATAAAATCGCGAGAGAAATTCTAGAGCCAAATCCAATTGCCTTGATCATGACTGGGGACTGGGCGTGTTAAAGTCATTCTAACACTGCCCCTGATGTCACTGTAGGCTACTGCAGACTGGCTCTAATGACACTTGAATAGACACCCTGTTTAAGTTTTCCTGCCTGAATAACAACATTTTTCCCCAAAGCAGGAGCTTGCGCTTAACCATGTTTCTGAGAATCTCCAACAGACTTCGAATAACCGTTCCTGACCAAAGAGGGGAACAGGGAGACCAGACCATAGGACTCTCCTTTTGCTCTTCTGTTTTGTCTCTGTTTGTCTCTCTCATCTGTGGATCCACAGACGGAGCACTTCATCAGCCTGTACTGGGGGAGCGGGAGCGCCGAGGTGGCCCTCCAGCAGCACGACCCGGGCCGGCCCTACGTGGAGCAGTACAGGGATGGACCGGGTTCAGTTCAAGAGCCTGTACGTGCTGCTGGCGCCCTGGCTGTGTGGCGTCCACACGGACACCGTGTCCCACCGCACCTTCACCCTGCTGAACCAGGACAGGGACTCCCTCCTCACCTTCCAAGAGCTGGCCGACCGCTCTATGTAGACCTGCCCAGTGGGGAGACAAGAGACTACCAGGAGCAGATGAGCAGCCTGAGAACAGGCCAGAAAACATGGAAGAGAAGGATGTCTTCAACAGAGTGAGGACCGCCATTCCTGAGGCTAAGGAGGGGTTCCTGCATCACATCTCTCCTGGGGATTGGGTCCTGGTCCGCGACCACAGACGAAGGAGCTGGAACTCGCCGAGGTGGCTCGGGCCGTACCAGGTTCTACTCACCACGCAGACAGCGATCAAAGTAGCTGAGAGGACTTCGTGAATCCATGCAAGCCATTGCCGACGGGTCCAAGCAGCAGAGGACGGTCCACCAGGGGATCGCCAACACCAGGAGATCAAGGATGCAGCTGAACCAGAGGGCTCAGAGGCCAAAGCCATGGGCTGCCACAACTGTCCTCTCCTCGGACGAGGAATCGGAGGAAAAATGACCTTGCTGGTCACCTCCTTCTCATGGTCGTTATGATGGCAACATGGAGAAACTCCACAGCCATGACCTCACAAGATGCACCACACACGCACACACACCTGCACACACTGCAACTAACATTGAACATAACTGATTCAAACAACGCTACATTGAAGTTGCGATCTAGAAGAGAAGACGCCTTGCATTCCCCAGTGACATTCTATTGCCCAAAAGAGAAGTGTCACCTAAATGACTGTTGGATATACACTGTGAACAAGACACTCTACAGATGTCAAAATCCAAGACGATGAGCAATGGGAGAGTGACCTTGACAGTCACCGCCACACTCTCCTCTCCTCTGATGAGCAATCGGAGACTGACCTTGCCGGTCACCTCCTTCTCGTGGTTGTGGTATGACAACGTGGACAATCTCAACAGCAATGACTGCACCTCTAATCGCACACACTGGAACCTACATTAAACATTCAGAGACGCACACATGGAAGCTATGTTCCATAGGACATCACATGCGATTATTCACAACAAGAGTGAATGAACTTTGAAATAATCTGAAAAATATCATATTTGTTTACAAGAGTTACAATGGTTGAAACATGAGTTGATAAATAAGTTTGGGTTTTTCCTCTAAATTGACCAAGAGGTTTTTTAACCTTCTTACACTGGTAACCATTTATCTTTTTTGCCTTGTTAAATCAAGTTTTTTGGTGAATGGTTGTCCACTCTTAGACTATAAATAGTATATAATCATGTCATCTTTTTTACCTTGTTTCCTGTCAAATTTCTGAAACAAGGGGTTTTGGTGCGTGATTTTGCACGTGGAAAGAAAATAATAAAAAGAAAGAGAACATTTTTTTTTTTTTTTTTTTGCTCCACCTAGTGGAGAGATTATTTCCTTTCCACATGTATAGCATAGCTGACTGTTTACACTTTGTGTTTGGATTTTATATTTTATTTTTGTGTACCTGTTCAGGCACAAATGGGGGATTGTTGAGGAATTTACATCCAAACACCTTAAACCTTTGTCCTCTCACTTCTCTTGTAATTCATCATCTCCCCCCAAGTATTCACATAGCTGTGAGTTGTCATGGATTTTAACGTAGTCTCAAGACTATTCAGATTCATATCTCTTCTTTCAATACCTATTCATCAAGTCCCCTGCAACCTCTTGTTTCAATCTCCCTTTTGTAATTGTAAACAACTCCTCTGCCTCGCTCTTCCTCCTTTCTTTGTTTAAGCCAGAAGGGCCACACCTTATGTCCTTCCTGCCCTGGCTCAGACCTTTTGTTTTCTTTGTCTATATTCAAAGTGATATTCAAAGTGAGTTTCATCCCACATTAATTTCTACCACTGTGTGATATCCGTCACCTTACGATGACGTGTAGACAACTCAGCCAATCAAATCCACATCCTTGCTTTGGGCAGATATAAGGAGGATCCGGCGAGCTCATGATTTACTTCTTCTGTTAGAACCACTCTGTGTTTTACTTTGAGGTCCGGTTGCAATCGTATTGTTTTCTCAATAAACCAGACTTAACCTGTTTGAGCGAATCTTGGTAAATCCTTTAAAATCCATTACAACAGTCACTGGGAGGGGAGGTGCTCAGGGACAGTCACTGGGAGGGGAGGTGCTCAGGGACAGTCACTGGGAGGGGAGGTGCTCAGGGTCCAGGAAGGTCCAGGGGGCACAGGAGCTCAGGGTCAGGAATCCAGGCCGGGAACAGGGGGTGAGCAGGGCGAACCAGGGGTCCGGGGCAGGGGCGAGGGTCTGGACCTGGAGCGAGCAGAGTGGACCAGGGGTCCGGGGCGAACCAGGGGTCCGGGACGTATCAGGGGTCCGGGGCAGGAACGTGGGTCCAGACTGGGAGCAGGGGGTGAGCCGGGGCGGACCCGGCCCGAACCATAACAAGCCTATTATGTTTATGATGCAGTGCTAATGGTTTGAGGTGTTTGGAGTAGGCTGGCTATCTGTTTCCTTTCGTTGACTACAATATTAACGAACGGCCTATCTATGCCTATGTAGGCTAGGCTACTTATGGTACACGGTCTAATTACTTTGGTTGCCGATTACCAAGAACAACCGATTGTATTGAATAAAAGTAAATGTTATTTTAATCTGATGGTGTCCTGGTGATTGCTGAAATCCCACCCCAGACATTAACCTAGGCTACATTTCATAACTATTACAATTGGGTTTAGAAAATCTTTCTGCTCGCTGACAGCTATAGCCTATATTCTGTATGTTTATGTAGAAGGAATCAGAAATGTAATTTTAGCCTATTTTAATACAATTCTATAGAGGGAATATTTTCACCGGACAGATTTAAGTTGTCTTAACTGGTCACCATGGAGCATCTAATCCAGTTCTGTGCCATGCCAACGCTAACTGATGAAGTCATGGCCTTCAATATTGCATGATTCATTTTTGTGTGTTGGCTGTAAGCCGACACACCAAGGAGAGGGAATCCTTTTTGTCCGTGCTTCTTGCGTCTTGCGTCTTCTTGCGTCTTGCGTCGTGTTGTTGACCTGCAATTCCATTGCTGCTACCACAGAGGTGTGCGGGGGGGGGGGGGGGGGGGGGGTATGGGGGGCATTGGGAGTAATAACAATGTTGGAGAAGACCCTGTGCAAGACCCCACGGTACGCTACTGCATTATAGACAGACAGTCCTCATTACAATAGGAGTAGGACACTTCAAATCCTCTAGTAATTCATTTTTGTATAGGATGTGATGCACCAGTCGCTCTACGCCTATGTGGTTTATTTTCAGTGATTAGACTGACTGTTGACTGGCACAGCTTTAGGTAGTGATGGAGAAATGAGCTTAATGTATTGATGCTTTTTTGTGCGTGACTTACAGTGCCAGCGCACCTAGTATAGCGTTCGTCCGGTCATCACTCCCTCCCTCCCTCCCCTCCGTTACTGCGGACAATGTTGGCCTGCATTTCTCTGTTGGCACCACAAGAGGCAGTAGTCCCAGCACACCAAAATCAAGAAGGACACCAAAATCAACCCGCCGATCTACACTGCACAAGTAGAGTAGTGGTGAGAGCATTGGACTCCTACCCTGGAGACTGGGGTTGAAGACCTGGTGGGGATGACTTTATGGGACTATACCCCAAACCTCCACATGTTCCTTTCACTCCAACCTTTACCCCTTGCCTTATAGATCAGGGCCGCGTTTCCCAGATTTGCCGAATTTCTCCGCACTACGATGCTTCTCAAGGTATACCTTGGCGAAGGGACAGTTTTTCCTACGAGTGTTTCCCAGACTATCCCTTAGCGTGCGCGTGAAGATACATCATTAGGTCCATCCCAAGATACATCGTTAGAGGAGCTGTCCCTGGGCGCGGTGCTGAAAAAAGAATGAATCGATGCCGCACACATCGATGGCCATTCGTAAAGTCACAGAAATGACATGCCAATATAATACGTTCTGTCTTAATTATTTTATTCCAGTCTAAATATTACCAAAAAGGAAGCTAATCCTCCGAAAGCTCATCTGCTAATGTATTTAAGAGTCAAAGCGAGACCTCGTGATAGTCCCAATTCATACATCAAATTACATTACATCAAATAAAATATCCAAGAAAGAGCATGGATCAGATCGGGACATATAAGCCCCGTCGAGGATGTCTTGAAAGGCAAGGAAAAAATACTTTAATGATGATAGGCAATGATGATAGCAAAATGACCACTGATTTAGTTATCATACAAACAAAGGTATAATGCCCATATAAATTGCCCCTGTGGCATTAGCATTCCCACGTTAGAATCTGCGCGGATACGATGACTAATTGAATCTATCAGGCACCGGTGTTGGCACATGTGGCCTATAAAAAAAACAAGGGTAACTGCACATATTGAGCGACATGGCAGATATGAAGAGGAAGCGTGTGATAGCGTTCACCAAAGAATAACTAGTGATCATGCTGGACGAGGTGGAGCAACCGAAGGCCGTCCTGTTTGGCGGCTACCAGTAGGGCCTATGCACAACTCCAGTAGGCTACTTCCTGAAATTAGACATGCTACTCTATTTCCTGTCCTACACTTTGGATGAAATGATTATTCAGGAATTCCTGAATAATCATTTCATCCAATAGTGTAAGACAGGAAATAAAGAAGCATGTCTAATTTCAGGAAGTAGCCTACTGGAGTTGTGCATATAGCCCATTGAAGAAGGCTGCATGGGCGAGCATTGCAGCGCGGATGGCTGCTTCCACTCCTGGGCCACCCAGGGAGTGGACAGTCGTCAGCAAGAAATGGCAGGACTTCGCCAGTCAGGCCAAAAGCCGGGGGGCGGCAGTGCGCCGAGAGGCAGAGCACCGTGCCTTCCCTCACCCCGGAGGAGGAGAAGGCCCTATCGATCATCGGCCTCACAGCCTCCCAAGGCATCACTGGTGGCCTTGATTTGGAGTCTGGAGAGGGCCCCTCCAACTTCCAGCCCTCAGCTGAATCACCCCAAGCCTCCCAGCCCTCAGCTGAATCCCCTCAAGCCTCCCAGCCCTCAGCTGAGTCACCCCAAGCCTCCCAGCCCTCAGCTGAATCACCCCAAGCCTCCCAGCCCTCAGCTGAGTCACCCCAAGCCTCCCAGCCCTCAGCTGAATCACCCCAAGCCTCCCAGCCCTCAGCTGAGTCACCCCAAGCCTCCCAGCCCTCAGCTGAATCCCCTCAAGCCTCCCAGCCCTCAGCTGAGTCACCCCAAGCCTCCCAGCCCTCAGCTGAATCACCCCAAGCCTCCCAGCCCTCAGCTGAATCACCCCAAGCCTCCCAGTCCTCTGGAGAGGAGACCCCAGCGCAGTCAGACTGCTCCACCCCGTCGACACGCTCTCCCCCCACCCCCCACGCACCCCATGACGTCCCCCCCCCCCCCCCCCCCCGCCCCCCGTGAGAGGCAGCTGAACACCACGGATGCGAGGTGCGACTGCGGCGAGGAGCTCCTGGAGGTGGGGAGGCAGAGGCTGGGTGTGCAGCGTGAGAGGCTGGACCTGCAGAACAGGCAGCAGGCCCTAGCAGAGGCACAGTTTGTGTGGCCCTCCATATCAGTGCCCATCATTCTGCCAACTCCAGGTAGGCCAAGTGTATATTTTGTATACTCTGTCTATTCCCACACTGCATGCATTCCATTCAATGTCGCTAATTGAATTTTCCTCCCTTGCAGATGATGCAGATGCCTGAGACACACTGCACACACTCACCACACACACTACATACACTTACCACACACACTACACACACTCACCACACACACTACATACACTTACCACACACACTGCACACACTCACCACACACACTACATACACTTACCACACACTGCATACACTTACCACACACTGCCCACCCACTACAGTACACTGCGCGCACACACTACATACACTCACCACACCACTCATCCTTCCTACGTGTTGCTACCTTGTCGTGGTGGGAAGGCTTGTGTGCCTCCATGACCATGAAGGCTATATTGGTGGGGGGTCACCCCCCAGCAGGTTCAACCATGCCGGGCAGGTTCAGGGTAGAGGCCAGACGAAAAGCAACAACTGGCCCTCCAGGTTGGGGGTTGGGCATGGGTCTAACAACCCCACCCCGGAAAAAGACAGCCTGTTACAGGACAAAAGTGTGTTTGTCTGAAGAACAAACCTGCCCATGTTTTTTCCCAACCAATATTAAACAAGTTCCCTTTATCCTGTATATTTGTTGTTTCTTGCCACATTACAACAGTAGAGGTTTTGGAGAAGGCACACAATATAACAAACAGCATTTGTAAGATCACTAAATACTGTGAATCTGTTAGCAAAGTTCACTATAAGGACAACAGTATTGGGCCACCTACACATTACAACTTTCATGACATCCCATTCTAAATGAATAGGCATCATATGGAGTTGGTCCCCCCTGTGCAGCTATAACAGCCTCCACTGTTCTGGGAAGGCTTTCTACAATATTCTGGAGCGTGTGTGAGGATATTTGACTATTCATCTAGATGGCCTCATTGGATTAATCAATTCGCCAGGATATCTGTCTGACAATATATAAAGACAGACAGAAAAGTCATGTCATCAAATTATCCCTTTACATAAGAAAATGTTGTTGTTGTTCACAAAGTGGATTATATTAGGCTATGGATAGTCGTATATGTTGCTTGGCTCAATAAAAGTTTTAAAAACAACATTCCCATGATGTGTTCTGTAGGCTCCATGACATTATTTTCATCATTCAAGTTAATTGTATTTTGTGTACACTAATGATGTGAATCGCGCAGGTAGGATAGATAGATGTGCGCTGTATTGCAACTCTCCTTTTTAAAAGTGTAATTTAGCTCGAATCGAGCTAAAACTATGACGGGATGAACGGAGCGCATCGCCAAGGACAGCTAACGATGGGGTCCGACCGCCCTTCGTAACGTATCCCTTGGCTGTGGTATACCTTGGCTAAGAAGGCTCTGGGAAACAGCGCTTCGGCTCCAAGGGAAGGCTAACGATGTATCTTCGGAAGGTACATCGTAAGGGCGATTTACGATGTACCTTGGGTGGAGCTGTTTCCCAGAGCCTTCGTAGCCAAGGTATACCTTGGCTTAAGAAGGTTCTGGGAAACGCATCGCCACCTAGAGGTGGAGCTAACGACGTTCTTAAGAAGCACGTAGCGCTACGATGCCTTAACGATGCCTCTGGGAAATGCGGCCCAGATCCTGTCCCAACCCCAACCCATATTCTAACCCCAACCCACACTAGGGACTGGAAGAAGGACACCAAAACCCACCCGCCGATCTCCACTGCACAAGTTGAGTAGTGGTGAGAGCATTGGACTCCCACCCAGGAGACTGGGGTTCCTGGTGGGGCTGACTTTATGTTATCATCAGTGTAACTGCTTTAGCAACTGACCGCTACCATTAAAGGAAAATGCTCGTTTTTGACAACCTGGACCTTATTTACGACATATTATAAGAAGTTTGACTCACCGAGATCACTTTTGTGTAGTTCGGAGGCCTGTAGAAGAAATTTAAAATCCAGCGCGAGCCAGTATATCCATGTAATAATGTCGGACGGGGCACTGAGAATGCAGTTTCTCAAAATCCATTTTCGGCCGCTAAACGGTTGTTTTCATCAATCAGATTGCATGAATCTACAGTAGAGATTCCTCAACGCCAGCCATTGTTGTTTTGGTTTTCAAACACGGGGTCTTTAGCCTCTGTAATATGATCTTTACACGCCTCTCCCCCACTTGCTCCAGCACGCATGCGCACAGGCCAGCGCGCAGACTGGCTATTCTCCCTCACATTCTCTGCGCTACGATCGTAGTTGGTGCCGAGAATATTGTCGTCGTCATTCGTCAGCAACAATCCGATCGTAGCGCAGAGAACACGCATTTTAACACGTTGACAACGTGTTGTCTACATGTTGTCAACATGTTGTTTACGTGTTGTCTACATGTTGTCTACGTGTTGTCAACGCGCTGATTTTTCACATGTTGACAACACGTAGACAACACGTAGACAACACGTTAAAATTCGCGTGATTTTGAACTGGACGGCCTTCCATATTGGTGTGACGTGAGTTTGCCATACAGACGTGTCTCTCCAGTGACTCATCACCCCTCGGTTCTTTTGACCGGTAACGTTGGGAAAGTAACTGCTATTTTATTCCAAAGACTGAACTAGCAGAAGTGGATTGTTTTCTTTGTTTTATTTTGTGCTCCTACCGCAGTGAATGTTATTCATATTGGAGACGGATTCTTTTGGAATGCAATTTATGTTTAGTATGTGTGCCAGTACACAGTGTTATTTTGACTGACATTATTATTGAAGGAACTTTCATGAAGTTATTCTTTGTAAGTAAATGCAATGTTTAATGGTAATTTTACCTTATGCTATTTTGGTTTAAATATACATTTGACCTTACGGAACTGTTATTGTCCTTGTGTATAGCCTACAGTTTATTGAGAAGGTTATTTCAGTATACAGTGTACTTACCTTGGTATGGGGGCGCCTCATCTGTCTCGCTAGTGCTGGGGAGGGAGAGTTTATGCTGGGATTGATTCATATTATATGCTGAGCATACACCTTCAGGGAGCTACCGTGCCTGCTGAAGGCCTCCCCACAACATTTTATAGGAGTAGCATCCTGAACACTTAACTCAGCAGGACAGACACCCACATACTTACTCACGTAGGTACTGAGGCTAATCGTGCTGGGGCGTGTGGACCCAGATCCTTACACTGACCCAAACGCCCAAGGTAAGGTAACTACTATGACCCCTATTAGAGGTTTTTACCCTCACATGGTCAAATCCTTTTTTTTTACATTTTAGAAAGATGCGAGATTAAAAGTACTGCTTCCCCCCGAAAAAATGTTGTCTGAATTTATTAATTTAAGACATTTTGAGGGTTCAACAAGAATGTCCTGTTTACTTCTGTCTGTTTTGGTCCCCACCTCTAACAAGGCAAACAATAGTATTATGACATTGGTACCATACAGTATTAGTCTACATCGAAATCTTGACTATTGCACCTTTAAGATGACTTTGTATGAAAGTGTCCAAACTTGAAATTTTAAGCATTTTCCAAACATTTTGGTAAAATATGGTAGTTTGCGGACTCATGCTTACTGTAAATATATGTTCTTTATATTTTATTATGCAGGTCGGCCCAATCCTGCAGCTGACCACCCTGATTTTGCCCCATCACTACACCTGGGTCCTGAGGTCTGGCAACGCCAGTCCAACCACATCTGCTAAGAGAGCAGCAAATAAACTGGCTCGGTACCAACGAGCAGCTGCACCTGAGCCCAGGTCAAAGGTCATTACCCAAAATAAAGAGGACAAACACGACGAATGTGACCACAAGATGGCTGAATCAAACGGCAGCTGAGAGAACAGAGTGAAACTCCACAGCAGGAAGATAAGGCTGCGCTAAGAGAGCTTTTTACTGAGAGGTGTCCAAACAGATCTGCAGGGAAACGGAATGTGAGCTCGCTAGAACAGGATGTCACAAGACTAGCAAAATTGCTCATCTCTTCTGAGAACTTCATTGTCATAGACAAACTTCATTGTCACATATTTTCCATGTTTTCTGGACTGACAGGTTTAGCTACGTTTACATGGATTTTTATCTTAACAGTTCATCTCAGAACGAAGGGTTATGTCCAGGGAAAGTCTCCTTTTTTATTACCAATGTGCTCTCAGTATTGTTGAATTTCTTACTGTTAATTCATTGCCATTCATTGTTTGGCTTTCTATACATGGATCTGTCCACTTTCTGACTGTGTACAGGGCAACAGGTTTACTTATTGTCCACATAAAACATTAAAAAGATAAATAAACCTAGTCAGATATTGGTATGTAATCTCATGACAGAGTGGCGCCACACAGTTCAGAGCATCTATCAGTGGCAGGATGTGCTGAGAAACCAAACAAGACGCAGGTTACTTTACATGTATTGAATAAGTCTGCATAACTACTGTAGCCTGCAAATCAGGCAATCTTTTTTGCACATATTTGCAACAATAATCAGAGCCCAGCAGAGAGAAGGAACAGGGCAATGATGGCTTAGTTAAAACAACACAGACTGCTGGTGTCACTTTAGGAGGTGCACTTACTCTGGAGACAAATTATTCTAAGTTGCTTTGGATGAAAGCAATGGCTAAATGACTGAAATGTAATGTCCTATCTCGATCTCACCACTAGATGTCACTAGATACTCTTTCTGAGGGTATTTGTGGTGTAGCCTAGTTTGTGTTGGACAGGCTGATATGAAGCATGTGCCCAGAGAGGCTTGTTGATTCCCTTCACTGATCTGACACAATGTGTATGGTGGTTGTCATGTTTACTTCCTGCTCTGGACTGACTGTGTTCTGACCCTGTGGCATCTAGAGAGAGTATCTCTTTCACAGTCATTACCTCTGCCCCAACGACAGCATAGTGCGGAAGGTAGGTATTCATCCTCTGCGTTTCTCCCATCCCAGCTGTCCTCCTCCAGGGGCAGCCAGGACCAGTGGGCAGCCATCGTTCATGACGCCCGGGGACCAAGTGCTCAGTTCAAGTCCTGGTCAGGGACAGGACTGAAGAGCATCTGCCTGTTTTTCAAATTGGGTTCTTGGGAGGAAACCCTTGTGAACACAGGGAGAACATGCAAACTCCGCTCAGAAAGGCCCAGAGACCTTCTTGCTATGAGGCAACAGTGCTAAGGACTGTGCGAATGCCCCTTGTGAGTGATTTTGGCGTTCAGTGTCTCCTTCAAGGACACTTCGGCACACTGCTGGGAGCTGGGATGGAATCGGGGTTCTTCAATCCCCAGTTGGCCGCTCGACCATCTTGTGTCCCTGCTGGCGGTGCCAGACCCTGCCTGCCTTACAGGATATTCCACTCACAGTGGTCGTCCCAGATAGGGCTTCAGTACGAGAGAGAGGGAGAGGCTGTAGATAAATACTGTTAGCTGGTCTCTCAGTTGAACACCCCCTGAGTGTCTCTCCTGGAAGGGGAGGGAGGGAGGATAGGAAGAGAGATTCAAAGAGGAAGAGAGAATGAGAGAAAGGGGGGAAGAGTGGAAGCTGAGCCATGAGAGGAGACTCTGGGAGCGTATGGGCTGCTTCAGCTCTTCTCCATGAAGAGAGGAAGGAGAGTTGGAGGAAAGACTGGAGCACTGTCTATATAGTCTATAGTCTCTATGGTCTATAGTCTATAGTCTATAGTCTCTATGGTCTATAGTCTCTATGGTCTCTATGGTCTATAGTCTCTATGGTCTATAGTCTATAGTCTATAGTCTATAGTCTCTATGGTCTATAGTCTCTATGGTCTCTATGGTCTATAGTCTATATGGTCTCTATGGTCTATAGTCTCTATGGTCTATAGTGTCTATAGTATCTATGGTCTATAGTGTCTATAGTCTCTATGGTCTCTATGGTCTGAGGAACGCTCTTAACCAGGACTTCAAGAAAGGCGCTGCATGGAGTATAAGCTCCGGGCAGATAGAATCAGGCCCTGGGGCTTTCCCTGGCCTTACATGCTGGAGGGCAGCAGCAAACTCCTCTGGTGTGAATTCACCAGAGATGTTACCACCGCTAGGAGTTGTGTCCTTCCAGAGGTCAGACACTTCTTTAGCCACGAGACGTGACGATCCGCGGTCTTTGCCCTCAGGTGTCCCACTTTTCACAAATTGTGATGTGATTTTGTTTGCAAAGATGGGGCAGTGATGGGGGGAGTGTCTGGACCTACCAGTGAGGTTGTTAAGGATGCTCCATGCCTTGCGGCTGGAGTGTGAGAAGTCGATGGAGTTAATGGCCTCCTCCCAGCGCTCTTGTCTCCTTCGGATGAGTGTAGTCAGCAGGGTTGAGGCAAGTCTGTCTGACTCAGCACCTGGGGGGGCCCGGAGGAAGGCAAAGTAGAGACTCTCACGCTCCTCATCCCAACACGGTTTGTAACTATTGCGACGTCCTCGTGGGATGGATTCTTGGCCTCTTTCACCAGTATGCTGCAGAGTTCCCGGTACGCCTCGTCCACGTTGTTGGTGTTAGGTGGTGGGAGGCACCTTGTGGATCTATGGGTAAGGAGGCGGTAGCGTTTCCAGGTGGCCTTTCAGAAGTTCCATCGCTTCACCGGCTCGCTCGGGACGAGGTCCACCAGTTTAGGCATGGTTATCAGTGATGGTTGATGTTGGGACCACAGGAACTTTCCTAGCACGCGTCTATCAGGGAGCCGGTTATCAACGCCGACGCTCGCGAATGCCAAGTCAGGATTGGTCCCAGTTTTCCAGCGACCTGAGACAAAGCTGGCTGCGCCCTTGGGATCGTAACAGGGCCAGGCTGTTGGCACTTTGCTTCGCTTACTGTGGTTAATCGCAGCTACTGACCATGAGAAGGTGTCTGGTGTCGGCCTCGCCACAAATGAACTATTCATTCATTCATTCATTCATTCATTCATTCATTCATTCATTCATTCACACAAACAGATTATATATAAACCTCTTTCTCTTTCTCTCTCTCTCTCTCTAGTGTTGAATTCAACCATGAATGCACAGAGAGAACCACAACATGGCCATTCAAAATCCCAAAAAAGACAAATTACTAAATGTACTACATGAATTGCAAAACACTATAACATAAAGTAATTGTGAGTAAAATAAATTATTGGCTTTATAATATACAAAATAAAAATAAAAAGTATTACAATAGGACCGACTGGCTTTAAAAAAAATGTTGACATTGTTTCTAATAGTGGCTCAAAGTGATCATGACAGCTGGCCATCAGTGAAATGATGTGAAAATATTCATAAATGTCACAAAAAATAACACTCAGTGAATACAATAAATACATACCATAAAATTACTTCAGTCGAGATCACTTTAGTCAAAATTGACCCATTTATTAGCATGCAATAATATATACTGCATATACAGTAGGACCCCACTCATCCGAACTTCAGAGATCCGAACCTCCCGGTCTACCGTACAGTAAAACGTTTAAAAACGTTAAAAAACATTGTGTTTTTTTTAGCCTGCTATCTGGTTACTGGTGGGATTTTCATTACAGTACTGTACCCTACTGTGAATAAAAACAGAACTGTATGTAGACCTACATGTTGCCTGTAGGCTGTAGCCTACTGTCACATTTAATTTCTTTGTTACTTTAATGTTGAGCGCAAAACGCAAACGAGTCTGCTGCGCGAGAGCTGCATTCCTTGGTAGCCAGAAAGCGCGTCAGCAACCTGAAGCAGAGGAGCATCGAGTCATTTTTCGTTCCCAGTTAATGGACTTCAGGAACACAGACGTGTTGTAAGCATGTAGATTAGCCTACTAGGCCTACTGTATTTGTTAAATAATAGCCTACAGCCTAGGCCACGTTAGCCTACATCGGTTGTTTAGGCTGCAATAGCCTAGACACGACAACTTGTCTGTCATTTTATTTTATTTTATTTATTTATTTATTTATTTATTATCATTTGCTCTAATTGTTCTAATGTTGGGTTGCTTTTAGGCTATACCATTTTGTTCTGTGAATACAGTAGCCTATTGATGCAGCGTACGCCTCATTTGAGAATAAAGTACTGTATTTGATCAAAGCATGCACTCAAGTGGAAATTTGTTTATTTTATTCTAGGCTATACTGTAGGTCTATTATAGGCTAGGCTGTATGAGTTTAGTTGGCTATTTGATTGCAATTTTGATGCATTTTCACAAGTAATTAAGGGTATTTATCGGTGTATTATGAGTCTTTATGAAAAAAGTACCACTTATTGAATTTGGTGCATTTTAACATGTTTCAGTCATCCGGACATTTCAGAGATACGAACGACCTTCGGTCCCGTTGGGTTCGGATAAGTGGTGTCCTACTGCACATTTTTTACGCATATTATTTTTGGCGGTGTGATCTGTTCGGGGGCCCCCTGCCTTCCACGCATGTGGAAAGCGGCAATCTAGATGTTCCCCCCCTCTGGGCCGCTTGGCCCAGAGTGCCGGGCCGGAAGAGGGAACGGCATCTAGCCCCCTGCCTCTATGACGATCAGAGTGGGCCGCTATCGGGAAGACGCTCGGAGGTAACTCAGCCCACTAAGACCGTCAAAGAGCGCCACAGGAGGACTGCTGTACATTATAGTCCCTGGCCTCCACGGGTCAGCGCTTCGTGGAGTCCGAAGGAGATACAGCCTAGTGTCTCTGCCTCCATGGTGACCGGAGGGACCGCTGGATGGCCCTTCGGAGATGTAATGGCAAGAGTGAGCAATGACGTGTTTTGACAGCTTAAATACATGCGCTCTAGCGAGCTGAACCAATGCTATGACAGCTGACAGTCAGCTGGTGGGTTGCGTCATACGGGGTGTGACTGATTGGCCTCTGCCGATTAGCCCGGCGTTGACATCCGTGTCTCGCCTGAAGTACGTCGGAGACTTCATTTTTGACCACTGGTATAGATATACTAGGTATGTAAAATTACATCTCATAAACATGAAACAACAACACAAACATTTACACTTCCCTAAAGTCAAAATTAAAATTAAAGTTAAAATTAAGCAATAAACCATGAGAGGTTGTGTAGTGATCATATAACAGCTAGGGGGCGTTGTTAGGCACGACGCGAAGCGGACAACACCAACAAGCTGTTATAAAATCACTATAACACAGGCCTCTCGTGGTTTATTGCTTAATTTTAACACGGCTTCCAGCCAATCAGAATCAAGAAACAGAACTAACCGTTGTATAATGATTAAACAATTCATTGCCTTGGGGCTGACATGAGTTTTCTATGAGAACGACTTGACAGTCTGTGTCTTTATACATTCATTTTCAATGTGGGGCCAAAAACACCTCCAGTTGTTGTATAGGTACAAATATGATGTATTAGGTCGGCTTCAGGTTTCTACAGTACTTTCTCTTTGCTGCTTGACTCCTCTGGACACTCTGCTTGTCAGCATTCCTTGGTTTTGGTGTTGGGTAAAGAGTTCAGCCATATCATTCATGTTTCACTTATACTTCTTATCCTTTTCCTACCCCGACCCTACCCCTGACCCCTGCCTCTATCTGGGCCCAGGCACATTCACGCACACACAGACACACACCAGTGTTTGCCATGTCTCTCCTATGATGTTATTAGCCTCTCTTACTCTGAAAATGTAATTTATTGCTTTATAAATGTTCTTAGCCGGTAGACAAACATACTCCAGGAGCTTGCTCGATCGCCTTGTTGAGAGGGGTCAGGGAAGAATTTTTACAGCTCACTTATCTGGCCCCCGGGTGATACTGTTTTTTTGCTTCCCTCTGGAATATGTAGGGGTGGGACGTCTGCCCACCTCCCTTGTTCTCTGTAAAGCGCATTGTGTTGCCTCTGGGTATGAAATGCGCTATACAAATAAAGCTTTGATTGATTGATTGATTGACTTCTCTGTGTGCAATATAATCATGTCTTCAGTTTTTAATTGTGTGGTGTCCATGGTCACCATGTTGGCAAGCGGTCATTTAATACAAACGACGCTAGGCAGGGAGTGTAGCATGCTTCACTTTTGGTTTAGTATTTTGTTCAGCACTCTGTGAAAAAACCTGTGAAACACTGAGAAAATTATGTATGATTGACTGTTTAAATAATGCAGGGATATCATTTATCATTTATATAGATAGATATAATTTGATACATTTACAGTATGATTGACGGTTTGAATGATGCAGGGGTATCATTGTGTCCAGTGTAATGTGTGGGCTGACCTTTGATGACCTCTAACCTGTACGGTGAAGTGTCCTGGTTCAACAAACACACATAAATTCTATTTCATATACAGTATACACACACACACACACACACACACACACACGATAGGAGGAGTTGATGTAGCTCTCAGTTATATACAGCTTCTCTTAGTAACTGGTGATGCAAAGAGTCTGAAGCATTTCTGACGATATTCTTCTGTCCAAAGTCGCTCCATAGTTTTATGGTTTCAATATTTATTATATTTATATTTCAACAGATGACATGGTAAGAACAACTCTCACATAAAATCTGCCATTGGCTGATGAGAGATTAGGGAAGTGAAAGTGGAGTTGTGGGACTTTCCAGACCTCATGTCTTTCAGTGGAGGGGAAGCTGGAGGTAAACACCCTGCTGTAGCAGCACTGACCGGCCCTGAGATGAGGAACAGGACAGACCACAGAACATGGAACAGACCTCTGTCATATCATCACACAGTACAGAAACTCACACCATGGTCCAGGTTGAAGAATAGAGAAATGAACATTCATAAATCAAAATATCAGTCATTTTGAAGACATACAGACAGATAAAGCCATGTTGTTTTTATTTAAATTCAACTCTCTTTCTGGACATGTTCAATGTTATTCATTCACTCAGGGGGTGGTTGGGTTTCTAAGTACAGTAGTGTTTGACCAGGTACGCATATTACCATCAGATGAAGAGTTTCCTGCACCTGAAGGCTGTTGTTATGCAGATGACTGTTTTAAACTGACTGTACAAATGACTGTAATATAAACTATAACTAGCCTACAGCTGGTTGGCTGATAAAGAAGGTTGGACATATGGGCAGAATTTAAAGACTTCCTGTAGGTTAGACGATAGGTACTTTGCCACAGTCATTGTTGTTTTCAGGGGGGGAAACATTTGAAATAATTCATCAAATAATTCAGAGAAAAAGACTTAAAGGTGGGATAGGCAGTTTGCTTTTGGCTTTATTTGGTAAGATTGGCATAATATCCTTTCAGCTATCAGTAACAGAAGTGCTCTGAGAATCAACTTGGATCTCCGTGTTTACCGCTGCCTCTGTATTTTGGATTCAAAGAATGCACCGCGCCCGAATGTATTGACCAATCAGGGTCTCTATCTCGTCACACCTACCAGTCATGTTTGGAGGGAGGGATTACATCATGATTGACAGGAGGAAGGGGCGGGTTCTTTTGAAAAAGATGACCAATCCGAGGCCTTGTTGACATCAAACTACCTACCCCACCTTTAAGGATTTTTGGTTGAGCTCCACAAGTCATTTTTTCTGGGAAGGCGCGTCCTACTCTCCAATTCAAATAAATATGTTTGTTTGCTTGCTGTATCATTTGATTGATTTATGATTGACTGTTTGAATGATACAGCCACATCATTTGATTGATTTATGACTGATTGTTTGAATGATACAGCCACATCATTTGATTGATTTATGACTGATTGTTTGAATGACTGCTGTGAGGCGACAGTACTAGGTACTGCACCACCTGTTTGAATGATTGACTGTTTTGAATGTGGCAAGGGTATCATGTGATTGATTTATGATTGACTGAATGATACGGGTGCATCATTGTGTTCTGTGTAACGTGTAGGCTGACCTTTGATGCCCTCAGTACAGGTCCTAGCTTACTTAACACACGGAAATGATATTTTATATACTGTAACACTGTACACTGACACACGCACGCACAGACACACATCTTCTGGTAGCTCCAGAATACATGTTCATGATCAGCTTCCATACGCCCACATACCCTCCAGAATAGTTGTTGTATAGATAGAAGCCTTCCTCTAAACTTTGGAGCTCTAAAAAGTCTGAAGATATTCTTCTGTCTTAAGTCGCTCCATAGTTTTATGGTTTCAATATTTAGGGACTTCTCCAGACTGGTTTGTCTGGACAGCCTGGTTTCTGTGATACAGGATCAGTGAGATTCTCACCCCAACAGTTGATGTAAGTGGATAGGAACGTAGCCATAATCTTTCTTTGTTGTTGTTTTCAGGAGGCAGATTGATTAAATTATGCCTTTTGCTAGTACTTGAGTTATCATATTAATGTAAAAAGGTAAAATAATTAATTGAATAATTCCGTCATGCATTCTCACTTTTACATGATAGCCATTAGTCATCTAGTTCTAATATAACTGAAGCATATAATCAGCCACTTCCCTAATGGCATTATAGGCTTCATGTTATGTACTGTACACTTTCAATTCCCCATCAATCTGATGATCATTATCTTCTTTTTACATAAAGACCTTTATGTGAGAGGCCTCTGACACCCCAACTCTATGTATTCTATCCCTGCGTTACCTCCTAAGTTCTCATCCACTGTGCATTTACACTACAAGCCTGAACAGCCATGTGAGCGTCTACCTAGATACAGATGATGAGGCTGGAAATGACTCATCTGATTGGTCCAAGGGTCCTACACAAGAGACAATAGAGAGAGAAAAGAAATGTTCAGTTCAGGGTATAATTCAAGTCTTCTCAGTTCTCCTCTCTGTGAAGAAATGACATCAACAACAATTACATGCTTTGCTTGATAAATAAAACATTTTTGGTGGAAATACATCATAGTCTTCCATCATAATGTCTCAGGTTTGTAGTTTTCAGACAGAAACACTTCTCCAGATGCAAATGTTTCCAGAGCTTGCTCTTCGACATCAGTCCCTCCCATATTGTAAACATGAATCATTTTCCCGGTATCTCATTTGATCCCAAGCACACGGTCCATAAGCAGATACACACATTGTGGCATAGGCATGGCACGGATCAGCTCAGACCTTGTTTTGCTGAGGAAACCTTGCACGACTGGCCAAAATGGCTACTCAGGATATTGTTGATTTGGATGTAATTGGTTAATTGAATTTTAAGTGGTCAGTTGATACCTGTGCTATTCCTTGTGCTGCCCTATAAAGAGATATGTCTGTCTGTTGCTGTAACACTGTCAATATGGTTGGCATGGCTGAATTTAGGAGAACTGAGTGTGACAGCCTGAAGAGACAAACATGATGAGTAAACAACGCTCTAACTCAATACAAAGTAAAACTGAATTAAATGTTTGTCAATGTTTAAGAACAATGCTGTATTTATGTAAATGACTGTGTTCTGATTGAGAATTAACTGTTAGTAACCGACCATACAGTAATAATGAACGTACAATGTTTGACCTCTGCCTAGCAACATGTGACATGTGTTTTTCTGAAGCAGAGATTGGTTTGTTTGGTTAAGAGTCAGTTTATTATCTGAGTGCTCTGCTCTCTTTCATCTAGTTGAGAAGTTGAACGCTGGAGGAACATGTCCTTGTCAACTGTGTTTTCCATTTGCATGGCTGTGGTTCTGTCCACGCAAAAAGCAGGTAGGCTACATTATCATAAACTACACACCGTGAGTCTGTATAATACAGTCTGTATAAAGTCTATGGTATTACCAGGTATAATTAGCTTTCCATCAATGAACTAATGACAGTGATCTTATTGTTGAATATTGTTTCATATAACATTTGTATTGAATGTTTCTGAATTGTTCTTTGACATGATTATCATGAATTATGAGCAAATAAAGTGTGTAATGAATTCAGATGAAAACTGTAATTATGCATTATTTGTTCTTCAATATTTCAGATGGATATGAGTACTACGGGGTGGCACACTGCTTATACTCTACAGAGCAACCGCATGAGTTCATACAGTCTTATATTTATAATAAGATTGAGTATCTCAGGTTCAACAGCACTAAGGGCAGGTATGTGGGATACACTGACTATGGTCTGTATAATGCTAAGATCATTAATGATGATGCTGCTTACATGGCTGTTGTGCGAGCGCAGCTGGAGGGTGTCTGCAAGCCCCACGCTGAAAAGGTTATAATGACGTGTACGGACGCCTTTGGGTTTAGTTACAATCTTCAATGTTCTTTGTTCAGTAGTTGAAGTCGAATCAAAAAGGCACTGGTGACTGGATCTTAATGCAATAGGTTTTATTTGTTGGTACACTCAGTAACAGACAAACTAAAACCGGTGGGCTCTCGAGAGATATCACACACGACTGATGTTGACAGCGTCTTATATACTTTATCTGATGAAGAGCACCTGCTTTCTCACGCCATGTAGTTTCTAGCCTGACTCGTTATCTGATACAATGTTTCAATTTCATTTCAACGTTTCTTTTGTGGCATCTGCGTTCTCACAGGAGCAGGAGCGCTCCCCCTCCCTTACAAAACAAACCTCGTGATAGCTGTTTCTGGCCCTACTGTCTTGTCACCAGGGCTTAAAAACGAAATTATTTTTCAATCGGTTCGCTCCGAGCAGAACCAGAATATTTAACGTTTCCGTTCTCGTGTTCCGCCACCAACACAGCGTTCCTGAACCGGTTAAGAACGAAAAATAACGTTCCGTTCACCGTTCCGGGGGTGTTAGCCTATTAAGACGCTATAGGCCTACAGTATTTCTTGTACAAATATTTTCTTGTACTGTTGTTGCAAGCTATTTTATTCTGCGCCTGTAGGCCTATTGTTTGTTTTTATTTCGTTTTGTAATGTTTTATGTAATTTATAAATAATTAGTCACCTCATTCATTCATCTGCACAATCCCTCATGCGTTCCTTTTGTATGGGAGCTCCGGATTTGGCGCCTATACGTAGCCTATCGTCTGACATCCGCGGTCTTTAATATTATAGTAATTTAACTTATCCTATTCAATGATCAGGGTTGCACGGCACATTGTCACTAAAGTGTGCTCATATTAATTAATGTAGCCTAATCATTTGGTTTGTGAAAGTCAAGACGTGACAGAAATCTGTGCAACTATAGGCATATGACTAGATTCCAAGAGGCGCGCTCGCTTTCACAGCCTAATTGCCGAGTTGAACTCTGAAGGAGGCAGACCATTAAATTCGCAAAACATAGGTTTATGCATACTAGTATACATCCAAGCAACTGTACTCTGTGTCTTAAATAGCCAAACCATACTTGGAGCGAGATGCGCAAAGAGTGAAAATTGGCTTCCGCTGAATGTTGGTTATAAAGATAGAGGAACTTTATTGCAGACACGCAGGTCCATATAAAACATTATATTTGCACAGTAGGCAGGTCCATATAAAACATTATATTTGCACAGTAGGCTATTATTTCTTTCACTTTATTATTTGCATCATTCTTTGTGGACCAATGTTGGAATAAATTTGCCTTCGAACGTTATTGCCCTCTCTGACATCCGCGGTCTTTATGTGAAATCTAGTTTTAGCCTACTGAAACATTACAGGCTATAGGCTATCCTACTCTTCTTCAATTAAACAAAATAAATCACATTGATATCTTTGCTAAGTAATAAGCTGTAAGGACAGGCTGAACTACTGTTTTGCACTGGAAAACAAAGGAGAGTGTGTGACAGCCCTGCGCAACTCATGCAAATTGGCTGCCGCTGAGTAGTTGGGAAACATCAAGAATAGTCATGCATCTTAGCTCGCAGAGTTTGAGAAACATCCTCAATTTTTCTAAATAGCACTTGTTGTAGAAACTTGGGAATCCTGTTTTTAGACTAGTCATATAATCGGTTACAAAACCACCGTCTAGTCATCAGTGAAAATAGTCGCTGCGCACATCCCTAGTCGGAACTAGGCTATGCATGTTGTGTGTTGTTGTAATATCTAAATCTCTTCATTTCGCTAAGCAAGCATTTAAGATCCTGACTGTGAAATAACAGATTTAGGGGCCTAGGCTACATTACAAAAACAGGACAAGATGTAGGCTACAAATTTAATTAATTTAATTTAGCCTATTCGGCCATAAAAGGCTCAGCTTTCTTCTTTTTTACAATTATTTTTAAGTTATATAGGCCTACTACAAAGAACGAAAAAATAATGTTATTAACCGGTTTTAAAGATTTCAAATTAACGTTTCTGTTCTGGAACAATTAAAGACCATTTCGTTTTCGTTCCTGTTTCTGTTCCTCGTAAAATACCGTTCGTTTTCGGTTTTCGTTTCCGTTCCTTGAACCGGTTCGGAGCCTTGCTTGTCACAATATGCTGCTTCTGGCCTAAACTGACTTTAAGAATAGACACATATAATATAATCTTGATTAGAACAAAGGGTCGAGCTTAATTAGGCAAATTAATACACGACAATAACCAGAAGACAACATGAAGCCGACAGATGACAAAGCAGAGCTTTGAGAACAGGAATGTGATGCTGCTGTCAATTTATTAACACACTGGGGTTGTGATGTAGTAGAGGTGGTTCGGTGTGTGTGTGTGTGTGTGTTTATATGTTAGAGGGAAGCTGCTCTAACCCTGAGCTACACATCATCTCTGTATGCTCGCTGAGTGAGAGAACATGGGGAGTGTGTGTGTGTGTGTGTGTGTGTGTTGGGGGGTGAGAGCTGTGAGTGAGAGAACATGGGGAGTGTGTGTGTGTGTGTGTGTGTGTTGGGGGGTGAGAGCTGTGAGTGAGAGAACATGGGGAGAGTGTGTGTGTGTGTGTGTGGGGGGGGGCTCTGATTGTCCACGAGAGGAGACAGGAAGGAGGACTGCTGGGGGGGGGTGGTCCAGCAGGGCTGAGGTGGAGTGTATGTGATTGGGTTGGTCCAGCCTAGAATGTCTCAAGTATTATAAGAAGGGTAACAGTCTGTGGTCCAGGTTCCAGTCCTGGTCCTGGTCCCGGTACTGGTATTGGTCCTGGTTCCAGTCCTGGTCTGGTCCTGGTTCCAGTCCTGGTTCCAGTCCTGGTTTCAGTCCTGGTTCTGGTCCTGGTCTGGTCCTGGTTCCAGTCCTGGACCCGGTCTGGTCCTGGTCCTGGTTCCAGTCCTGGTCCTGGTCTTGACTAGGTCTTCTGCTCTGCGGGGGCTGGGGGCGGTGTGCTGGTCTCTGGCTTCAGGATCTGGTAAGTGATCAGGTACTCTGGGTAGGCCTGGGGGGGACAGAACACAATGCTAGACTAGGCTAGGCTAGGCTAGACTAGGCTGTGTGTCCACCAACCAGCTGTATGTATCTGAACAGCGCCGAGCTCACAGCTGCTCAGAGCGCTAGAGCTGGAGTTTAGAGCTGGCTAGGCCGCCGATTTTTTACACCTACGTTAGCAATGAGTGTCGCGTTATTGCAGACTACAAAGCCAAGTTAAGATAGCTAGCTAATGTCAGCTAGTGCTAACGTTCGCTTGCCAAAAACCCACCGTTGGCGTCAGAACAGTCTTTTATAGGTAGACGTCATTTAAGCTAGCCTGACTTGAGCACATGTAGTTCAACTTTTTTCAGTTGAAAAAAAGTCTAGAGCCATGGGGCTGGTTGTACCCCAGTAGAGACAGGGTAGAGAGAGTAGACACACAGTAGAGACAGAGTAGAGAGAGTAGACACACAGTAGAGACAGTAGAGAGAGTAGACACACAGTAGAGACAGAGTAGAGACTAGACACACAGTAGAGACAGAGTAGAGAGAGTAGACACACAGTAGAGACAGAGTAGAGACTAGACATACAGTAGAGACAGAGTAGAGACTAGACACACAGTAGAGACAGTAGAGACACAGTAGAGACAGAGAGAGTAGAAACACAGTAGAGACAGAGTAGAGACTAGACACACAGTAGAGACACAGTAGAGAGAGTAGACACACAGTAGAGACAGAGTAGAGACTAGACACACAGTAGAGACAGGGTAGGGACACAGGAGAGACAGAGTAGAGAGAGTAGACACACAGTAGAGACAGAGTAGAGACTAGACACACAGTAGAGACAGGGTAGGGACACAGGAGAGACAGAGTAGAGAGAGTAGACACACAGGAGAGACAGAGTAGAGAGAGTAGACACACAGGAGAGACAGAGTAGAGAGAGTAGACACACAGTAGAGAGAGTAGACACACAGTAGAGACGGGGTAGAGAGAGTAGACACACAGTAGAGACAGGGCAGAGAGAGTAGACAGAGACAGAGTAGATACACAGTAGAGATAGAGTAGAGACACAGTAAAGACCGAGGAGAGGTAGAGCAGAGACAGATTTGTGTGTGTGTGTGTGTGTGTGTGTGTCTGACCTGCTCTCCTCTGTAGATGACGTATTCAGCGTAGGCCAGGCCGTTGACGCTGGGTCGACCAATCACAGAGTGGTGTCCGGGCGGGGCGTGGGCCATCTTCATCGCGCTGAACTGGAGGAACGACTTACCCAGAGTCACCCTGCAGAACAACATCTGCCTGCACACACACACACACACACACACACACACACACACAGAGGCATGTTAGTACACCACATACACACACACACACACACACACACACACAGAGGCATGTTAGTACACCACACACACACACACACACACACACACACACACACACACACACACACACACACACACACACACACAGAGGCATGTTAGTACACCACAAACACACACACACACAGAGGCATGTTAGCACACCACAAACACACACACACACACACACACACACACACACACACACACACACACACAGAGGCATGTTAGTACACCACAAACAAACACACACACACACACACACACACACACACACACACACACACACGTGTGTGTGTGC
>NW_028176034.1:217500-288934 GCF_949987555.1 Borostomias antarcticus
TCCAGATCCCTGCAGTTAACATTCTGAGATGAACACAGAGACTGAGGTAGAGAGAGAGAGAGAGGGAGGGAGGGGAGAGAGAGGGAGGGAGGGGAGAGAGAGGGAGGGAGGGGAGAGAGAGGGGGGAGAGAGAGAGGGAGGGAGGGAGGGAGGGGGGAGAGAGAGAGGGAGAGATAGAGAAAGAAAGAGGGAGGGAGAGAGAGAAAAAGAGAGAGAGGGAGAGAGAGTACAGTCAGAGTGTGTGCAGAGAGATGCTCACAGTGCTTTTACTGCACCTGTCAAGGTCTATTGTATTCTATTCTGTTCTACTGTGGGTCTACTCAGTGGTCAGTACCTTCACTGTGTCCAGATCTCCAGCCTTGGCGGCCTCCAGCAGCCGGTAGTCCACGTCAGAGTTCCTCACCGGAACATTCTCTGGAGAACACAGACAGAACCCAGCAGAAAACGGTCAGGAGAACCCACCTCTGTGTGTACAGCCAGACACGCATACGAACATACACGCCTACATACACACACACGCCTACCTACACACACACACACACGCCTAAATGGTAAATGGACTGCACTTATATAGCGCTTTTCCACCTTAGCGGCACTCAAAGCGCTTTACAATGGCATCTCATTCACCAATTCACACACACACTCACACACCAATGGCGGTAGCTGTCATGCAAGGCGCTAACCTGCTCATTGGGAGCAATTTGGGGTTAGGTGTCTTGCTCAAGGACACTTCGACATGTGGACAGTCGGAGCTGGGATTCGAACCACTGACCCTTCGATCATTGAACGACCCGCTCTACCAACTGAGCTACAGCCGCCCCATACACACACACACACACACACACACCGACCTACCCCCCCCCCATACCGTTGAGGATCTGCTGGATGGCCTCGTGACCCATCTGGGCGGCGGTGAAGCCCTGGAGGGACATGATGGAGGCGTCGGCGCCGTAGCCCAGGAGCTGTCTGCAGGTCTGGAGAATGAACCAGTTGGTGGTGTTCAGTAGTGTTAGTAATTACCAGAGGAGAATGAACTAGTTAGTGGTGTTCAGTAGTGTTAGTAATTACCAGAGTGTCCAGAGCTCTCAGCTCCTCAAGCAGGAGCTTCCCAGTTGCCGTGAGGTCCAGCACTGGAGGCTGGGGAGACACAGGGGGAATCATAGATTCATTAGCCCTCCTATACAAATCCTTTACTCATCTTTATTTTCATAGAGTACTTTGTCACTTTGTTCTCAGGAAAATCTACGTTTCTGAGGCCTCTAACCCCCAGCCCTGATCAGAGCAGAGTTTCTGACCCCTCTAACCCCCAGCCCTGATCAGAGCAGAGTTTCTGACCCCTCTAACCCCCAGCCCTGATCAGAGCAGAGTTTCTGACCCCTCTAACCCCCAGCCCTGATCAGAGCAGAGTTTCTGACCCCTCTAACCCCCAGCCCTGATCAGAGCAGAGTTTCTGACCCCTCTAAACCCCAGCCCTGATCAGAGCAGACTTACAGGGCACCACACAGGGATGTAGGGGACCAGTGCTCCCCCAGGGCTGAGGGGAGGCACAACCGAAGATATCTGTGAAAGAGAGAGGGTATGAATTAGAGACATCAACATACATTCTCTTAATCTGAGGATGACCTATAAACATAAGATGGAGGTATCTCGTCACAAGAGGGGGGACTATGGTCTATGCTTGGATGATGGAACCAGCTAGTGGTGTTCAGTAGTGTGAATAGTTACCAGAGGGTCCAGAGCTCTCCCAGCAGCTGGGAAGCACAACACTGGAGACTGGGCTGAGGGGGCCTGTATGAGGGAGATCAGAGATTCTATAGCCCTCCTATACAAATCCTATACCCATCTTTATTTTTTTGGGTAGTATTTTGACACTGCGTTCTCAGGTAAATATGTTCATGAACCATTTGAGAAACCCCAACCCTGATCAGAGCAGACTTACAGGTGACCACGCAGGTAGAGCACACCTGTGGAGGACCAGGCGGCTGGAGAGATGTTCCTCCTCTGTGTCCTGAGTGCAGGAGAACATCAGGCTAGAGGGAGTTTCTGCTGTGAGGCAGTCTAACATGCAACATTCTAGGCCTGTTGTGATTGGCTGTTTTGCGGAGCCTACCAGTGCCAGAACATCCTGCAGGCCCCTCTGTGTGTCCTCAAGTGGAACTATGGGAACATATTAACAGTTATGTTTACTTGTCTTAATGCTGTAAGGTAATTATAGATTTTTATAATGGGCCCCTGATAGCAAAGAAAATTAAGTCTCCCTGGAAATAAATATCTCTATTCGCATCACATACTCTCAAGCAATGTCACACAACGATCTAGATGTCGACTGTTAGAACTTTGTGTCCGGTAACAACCCATAGGTGTCCCTTAGATGCTGTATCCCTGTATTGTCCGTTTTATGTACTGAATCATCAAATAAGTGATTGAGTGGGTCTCAGAGAGGCCAGAATATGAATGCTGTCTGTTAACAAGTTAATATCCTGAATCTAAAGGGTACATCACCCTGGGCTCTTTTTTTGCCCTTTCCTTATAAGTTCATACAGCCAATGGCATAGTTAGAGAAAATAAAGCAAAAAGAAGGCCTAACACTAGGCCTATTCAACATTCAGTCGTGTGTGTGTGTGTTCTTTCCACTCTCGGTCTTTTGGAAGGGGAGGTTGGACAATGAGTAGACCTCCCATGTAATATTACCTGATGTTGCTTTACCTCTTATCGACGACGCATCGGGACGGCGATCCCTCGTCTGGTAAAAGTACCGGTAAACGGCACATGCTGCACCTAGACCAGCAGCACCTAGACCAGCTGCACCTAGACCAGCAGCACCTAGACCAGCTGCACCTAGACCAGCAGCGCCTAGACCAGCAGCACCTAGACCAGCAGCACCTAGACCAGCTGCACCTAGACCAGCTGCACCTAGACCAGCAGCACCTAGACCAGCAGCACCTAGACCAGCTGCACCTAGACCAGCTGCACCTAGACCAGCAGCGCCTAGACCAGCAGCACCTAGACCAGCAGCACCTAGACCAGCTGCACCTAGACCAGCAGCACCTAGACCAGCAGCACCTAGACCAGCAGCGCCTAGACCAGCAGCGCCTAGACCAGCAGCGCCTAGACCAGCAGCACCTAGACCAGCAGCACCTAGACCAGCTGCACCTAGACCAGCAGCACCTAGACCAGCAGCACCTAGACCAGCTGCACCTAGACCAGCAGCGCCTAGACCAGCAGCACCTAGACCAGCAGCACCTAGACCAGCAGCACCTAGACCAGCAGCACCTAGACCAGCAGCGCCTAGACCAGCAGCGCCTAGACCAGCAGCGCCTAGACCAGCAGCACCTAGACCAGCAGCACCTAGACCAGCAGCACCTAGACCAGCAGCACCTAGACCAGCAGCGCCTAGACCAGCAGCGCCTAGACCAGCAGCACCTAGACCAGCAGCGCCTAGACCAGCAGCACCTAGACCAGCAGCACCTAGACCAGCAGCACCTAGACCAGCAGCACCTAGACCAGCAGCACCTAGACCAGCAGCACCTAGACCAGCAGCAACTAGACCAGCAGCGCCTAGACCAGCAGCGCCTAGACCAGCAGCACCTAGACCAGCAGCACCTAGACCAGCAGCGCCTAGACCAGCAGCGCCTAGACCAGCAGCGCCTAGACCAGCAGCACCTAGACCAGCAGCACCTAGACCAGCAGCACCTAGACCAGCAGCACCTAGACCAGCTGCACCTAGACCAGCAGCGCCTAGACCAGCAGCGCCTAGACCAGCAGCGCCTAGACCAGCAGCACCTAGACCAGCAGCACCTAGACCAGCAGCACCTAGACCAGCAGCACCTAGACCAGCAGCACCTAGACCAGCAGCACCTAGACCAGCAGCACCTAGACCAGCAGCACCTAGACCAGCAGCGGCGCACAGCAGCAGCCGCTGGCGGATTAGGCGCGATGCTGGGGAAAATAACACACTCATGATAAAACCAAGCCAGCACTCTCCAAGACGAAATCAAAATGATATGAATGTTTATTGATGAAAAGTAGGCTACACACGGTTCTTATATTATGACGTCGTCCAGTATCATTAGCCGTGGTAGTGATGTCATAATGGCACTGTCAGGCCAAAATCTGTCCGCGGGCCAAAATGTGTCCGGGTGACGTAATTGCTTATCGTTGCTGTGGAAACGTGACGCGATCGCATTCCTGACTTCTTTCGCGCGCTTGTGTTTACATTCCTGACATTCCTCAGGCATTTACCATTATACCATTTACCATTTACCATTATACCATTCCTCAGGCATTTACCATTATACCATTCCTCAGGCATTTACCATTATACCATTCCTCAGGCATTTACCATTATACCATTCCTCAGGCATTTACCATTATACCATTCCTCAGGCATTTACCATTATACCATTCCTCAGGCATTTACCAATATACCGTTCCTCAGGCATTTACCTCAGGATTGCACGCGATTCTTGACATTGACAGTTTTCCGGACATTTTGCGCACATTTCACAACAGAATTCGAGACAAGATCACTACTTCTACAGCAGATAACTTCTATATCATTTTCCTTTTATATTGTCCCTGGATTCCGTCATCATTATTTGGCAGGGTTCTCCTGTGTGAGGACGACGTGATGATGTAGGCTACTACTCCCCGTCTCTCCGTGACTTGAAGTCTGACTGTTCCAACCCGGCTAATTGCCTTATTGATTCTTGTTACAATAGATCTTCATACCGTGCCGGGATGCCCCATTACTGGGAACTGACGAGGCCGTATGCCAACTCTCCCGTGAAAACATTGTGGGAGCCGATATTACTGCTCTGCTCTACGGTCGACTGTATTTATGTAGTGGTAAGTGAGGCATCTAACTAACTTGGCCTAACTTGCTGACTTCAAATTTCTCTGCAAGTCAGTATAGCTGCGATCAGACCTAAGCGGGTGTCAGAGCGGCCTTTGGAGAGCGGACTGGTAGCTGGCCGTGGTTCTGAAAGGTTTCTGCAAGAACGACGCTGAGATCGAGCTCTCTCACGTTCTGGAGAAGACAGGTGAGCTGCCCTCCTCACCACAACAACATCACATCTCTCACTCACCAGATGATACGACACCTCTTTCATCTGTTCACTACAAAACCTGTAATGAAGCTTCTGTCTGGTGGATATGTTACGGTCAATGTGAGAAAACGGGGAATGTGAGCTTTTCCCGGTTATTGCGCACATCCCCGACCTCGCGGGGAATGTAGGAGGAACATGTGCGTTTCTCACATCTCCCGGGTAATGAGCACATTCCCCCACCTTGAGGGAGATGTGAGAAATTGGTTAGTATTCCTCACATCTCCCGTACGGTCGGGGATTGTGCACATTAACCGGGAAATGCTTACAATTCCCGACCTTGCGGTAAATCTAGGAAAGTCCAACCGTAACCTGTAATAAAGCTTCTGTCTGGTGGATATAAAGCAACATAGACCTGATGATGATTAAATGATGATGTTTTCATCTTGTGGGATGGGAGGATGATATTGTTTTTCACCATTCAGAACTGGTGGACTGCATTACTGGTCACCTCTGGGACTGAGAGAGATCTAGAAACAAACATGATGAATCTACACAGTTATATTAAAGATCAATAATAGAGTAGACATATTAAAGATCAATAATAGAGTAGACATATTAAAGACCAATAATAGAGTAGACATATTAAAGACCAATAATAGAGTAGACATATTAAAGACCAATAATTCAGTATATATAATACATACCAATAATACAGTATATATAATAAAGACCAATAATACAGTATATATAATAAAGACCAATAGAGAACAGAACCCTGATCAATATGATATGAATGATAGTGTTATATGAACTAATGTGTTGCTGTTTTTCCTCCACTATCAGTGGAGCCCTCTGTCAAACTTCTCTCAGTGACCCCCTCTAGTGGCAGACACCCTGCCATGCTGGTGTGCAGCGCCTATGACTTCTACCCCAAAAAGATCAGAGTGACCTGGAAGAGGGATGGACAGGAAGTGACCTCAGACGTGATCTCCACTGAGGAGTCGGTCAACGGTGACTGGTACTACCAGTTCCACTCCCAACTGGAGTACACGCCCAGATCCGGGGAGAAGATCTCCTGCATGGTGGAGCACGCCAGCCTGGACAGACCCCTCGTGAAGGACTGGGGTGAGTTCACTGTCCAGCTGTTGTTAGGGTGTTGTCATGGTGTACTAGGGTGAGTTCACTGCTCAGCTGTTGTGAGGGTGTTGTCATGGTGTACTAGAGTGAGTTAACTGTTCATCTGTTGTTAGGGTGTTGTCATGGTGTACTAGGGTGAGGTCACTGCTCAGCTGTTGTTAGGGTGTTGTCATGGTGTACTAGGGTGAGTTCACTGTCCAGCTGTTGTTAGGGTGTTGTCATGGTGTACTAGGGTGAGTTCACTGTCCAGCTGTTGTTAGGGTGTTGTCATGGTGTACTAGGGTGAGTTCACTGTCCAGCTGTTGTTAGGGTGTTGTCATGGTGTACTAGGGTGAGTTCACTGCTCAGCTGTTGTTAGGGTGTTTTCATGGTGTACTAGGGTGAGTTCACTGCTCAGCTGTTGTTAGGGTGTTGTCATGGTGTACTGGGGTGAGTTCAGGTGAGCAGGGTACGAGTGCTGTGTTGTGGCTGGGTACCTGAATGACCCTGACTGTGACTGTGTGTGCTAGCGTATGATAGATGGTGGTCTGTCAGAAGCTACATACAGGACAGCTACAGTGTCATCACATGCTAACAGAAGGGTCATTTCTCCTTGACAGACCCGTCCCTGCCTGAGTCTGAGAGGAATAAGATCGCCATCGGGGCGTCTGGGCTGGTGCTGGGACTGGTCTTTGCACTGGCTGGACTCATCTACTACCAGAAGAAGAAATCCAATGGTGAGTCATCAGCTGTGTGTAGAGAACATGTACAGTCTTCATAGTCATCTGTGTGTAGAGAACATGTACAGTCTTCATAGTCATCCAGTCTTCACAGTCATCTGTGTGTTATGTACGCAGCACACTGTAAAATAATCATGATGTAAGAAAGATTCACTTATACATTGAGAGATGTATTTTTCAAGAATACTGCTCCTGTGTTCAGTGGATGGTAGCAGCAATGTTGATTTATTTGTTGAAATATCACATAGTGATTGTGTCCCCTCTGTCTCTTCACCCTCTCTGTGTTTATTTCACAGGGCGGATGCTGGTGCCTGCTAGCTAAGGTGAGACTCCTCTTGTCACAGAAAAGTTTCACCAACTACTACAACTGACTGTGCCTGATGGTCATTGTAACGGTTTTCTTTTATCTTCTCAGGTTTGCAGGTCTGTTTCTGAATCCACTGCTGAACTAGACCTGATATTAGAGCTTCCTTCTAACCAGAAATCTCAGTTCAAATGAAATAACGCTAAAATGCTTGAGCGTAATACAATATCTTTGCTCCATATTAACCAATACTGTCTTAAGAAGGCCATACATATATGTTATGAGTTTGTCTCTCTATATGCAACAAAAATATTCCCTTTAATACGCAAATAAGGCATTGTCCTGTGTGTTCTGAATCAATAATGCATTGTGCTGGGTGTTATTAATCAATAATGCACTGTCCTGTGTGTTATTAATCAATAATGCACTGTCCTGGGTGTTTTTAATCAATAATGCACTGTCCTGGGTGTTATTAATCAATAATGCACTGTCCTGTGTGTTATTAATCAATAATGCACTGTCCTGGGTGTTATTAATCAACTGTACCAGGGTTATAAGATCCACATATCAATAATAGTCATGTATGAGAGTTGGAGTCATTTCCCTCTGGTTTCTAGTCTAAACTGGGTGTCTGTGGAGAAACAGCATTAGCAGGACAAGTGACTGGAGGACATCCTGAGTCTGACACCAAACATCACTGACAACTTCAGACACTCTTTGTGGCAGGTTAGAGGTCTGTACAAAGGCCTGTTTACTTGGTTCCTACAGGTCTTAACCTGTCTCTGCTAGAGGATAACCAGGCCAAGGTTTATCACACTGTATCCATCCTTTGCCAACAAATATGCATTATTGTAATGTTACAGTATATTCACCTTAAGTCAATAATCTACATGAGAATCCACTGTACTTGGGAGCTTCAGGACTGCTTCAACTTCAGGACAGGTCTTCAAACCTAACATATACTCCAGTATGAGAGTCCTTGTTGCACTAATGTATTGCTTTTTTTCACCATATATTAACTAATGATTAACATACAGTCAAGTGTTGGTAAATGTATGATAATGATAATCTAATGTTGGCATTCAGAGGGGAGTTAACTACTGTTCAGGAGAATAACTCAGTTGTATTCTTTGTTTTCATTTGTTTGTGAGATACAGCAGTGTTATCAGCTAAAGCTTGCCTTGTGTCTAATGTTAGAGCCAGTCAACTATTTCAGTACGCAGAGCTCTGTTTAGATGAACTATTACACTTCAGTTGGTGTCTGTTTAAATTAACTAGGCTATTACAGTACGGCTGGTGTCTGTTTAAATGAACTAGGCTATTACAGTTCGGTTGGAGTCTGTTTAAATGAACTAGGCTATTGCAGTACGGTTGGTGTCTGTTTAAATTAACTATTACAGTAGTCTACGGCTGGTGTCTGTTTAAATGAACTAGGCTATTACAGTACGGTTGTAGTCTGTTTAAATGAACTAGGCTATTACAGTACGGTTGGTGTCTGTTTAAACGTGGTGGTGGTTTCAGGTTCTGTTATTGGACTATAACATTAGCTTAATGATTGATACAAAATCTCTTTCTCTTATAATTCTTTTACCTCTTGCTTAGCGTGTGCACAATCTACTGTAGGAGCTAACAGATGAACATCTTACCTGTTTGATGTAGAATGTGACTAATAAAGAACATGTCACTACTCGTTGTGTCTTGTCACTACAAGAGGACTTTGTGATAACATTGTGCCACTTTTGACCTCAATATTACTATTAGTAGTGTGATGCCCGCAAAAGTTTGGACCACATGTCAGGACCAAAATTAATGTACTACCTGATATAAGAAACATATTCATAGAAATTTCTGCACTGTAAGTCAAGTCACAATTATGTTTGGTTTCTGTGATTTATTGCGCAAGACAAGACAATTAAGCTAATTAGCAAAGCTAATTTCTTACAGTGTATAGTTTTCGAAAACTGAGGTAATCCACACAGCCGCCAGAAGGCGTGTTCATAGGCGGAACATATATTCCCTAACCTGCTATTCCCCCCGTGTCCTTTTAGTATTACTCATGCACACTTCCGGCTTAAACTAGCCAACTCATTGATCTGGAGCGGGAAGTATAATTGTTATTGATAAATGCTCTATGTGTTATTTAGACAATTATGGCTGTAAGCCAGCGCACCTAGACAAGAGGCAGTGTTTTTTTTGTGCATGGATGTAAGCCAGCGCACCTACAATAGCGTTTGTCCGGTTATCACTCCCTTCCTCCCTCCTAACTGGCAGGAACCGCCCACTCAGCGGAAGTAAACAAACGTTGTATACAAAACATTAGCTAAATATCATTTAGCGAAGAATATACAAGGTAGGACATACATTTGAGTGATTCAACATGTTTATTAGACAACAAGGAACAATTTAATCAAGTAATTTGGAAAATAAACAAAAAAATGTTTTTTTTATTCACGTTATATTGGGCACCTTTAATCTATCAGACATTATTTAATGTAATTTCAATACAGCTATTTCAGTGGCGTGACTAGCTTCTGTCCTACCAGTCCTGAACAGAAACAAGCCAGCCACGCACATAAGCCAGGCTGGACCTGGCCTGGTTTGGACTTCATGAATGAGACATGGAATCAACTGTCACTCAAAAATAGTTGTTGACACAAAGTTCTATTGATTATATTAGATTCAACATTGCACCGTAGCCTACTGGAACATCCAGAAGCTGTTAGGCTAGCAATGAAATGCAGTTAACATCATGAATAGCATTTTTTTTTTCTGAAATGCGTGTCATTAGAATCCAATGACATGTTCCTTTGCATCTACTTTAAACTAAACGATTCCACGGATTTAACACATTTTGAATGTTTATTTACGAAGATATTGGGCTTCTTTTTTTTCACGGCACCGGCAGCTATGTTTCATATCCCTGCCTCGGTTCACAAAGCATTATGTGAGTTTGCATCTACCCTCGGTTTCAAGTCAGCATCTTGAAACCCTCGTTTTGGAGGGCTGTTTGAACGTCCACTAGCCCTCTATATGCCGCCTAGCCCTAGAAGCTTAAAGGAATGGGACACACTACCCTACGCGTGAACGCACACAATGTAGGGTTAGGGCCAAGGGCTAGGGCTAAGGGGGGTATTGAGATTGGGCCTAAACTAGAGGGCCAGGAGTGGAGAGGGACTGGAGTGGCGTGGGATTAGTGAGGGACTGGTGTCTAGAACTAGGGCTGGGAGGAATCAAACCAACATGGAAGACAAGACAACGAACACAAGACCAAACACACAAGGAGGCAGAACAAAACCTGGTGACAATGTGATCAAAGTGTACAAAAGTCTCTGGGGGAGTGCAGGGACAGTCACTGGGAGGGGAGGTGCTCAGGGACAGTCACTGGGAGGGGAGGTGCTCAGGGACAGTCACTGGGAGGGGAGGTGCTCAGGGACAGTCACTGGGAGGGGAGGTGCTCAGGGACAGTCACTGGGAGGGGAGGAGCTCAGGGGCAGTCACTGGGAGGGGAGGAGCTCAGGGACAGGAATCCAGGCCGGGAACAGGGGGTGAGCAGGGCGAACCAGGGGTCTGGGGCAGGGGCGAGGGTCTGGACCGGGAGCAGAACCAACCAGGGGCGAGGGTCTGGACCGGGAGCAGAACCAACCAGGGGCGAGGGTCTGGACCGGGAGCGAGCAGAGTGGACCAGGGGTCCGGGGCGAACCAGGGGTCCGGGGCGAACCAGGGGTCCGGGGCAGGAACGTGGGTCCAGACTGGGAGCAGGGGGTGAGCCGGGGCGGACCCGGCCCGAACCATAACAAGCCTATTATGTTTATGATGCAGTGCTAATGGTTTGAGGTGTTTGGAGTAGGCTGGCTATCTGTTTCCTTTCGTTGACTACAATATTAACGAACGGCCTATCTATGCCTATGTAGGCTAGGCTACTTATGGTACATGGTCTAATTACTTTGGTTGCCGATTACCAAGAACAACCGATTGTATTGAATATTTCAATTGAATATTGAAATGTAATTTTAGCCTATTTTAATACAATTCTATAGAGGGAATTATTTTCACCGGACAGATTTAAGTTGCTTTACTGGTCACCATGGAGCATCTAATCCAGTTCTGTGCCATGCCAACGCTTACTGATGAAGTCGTGGCCTTCAATATTGCATGATTTATTTTTGTTTTTAATGTTACTGAAAGCAACATTTGTATGTCTGTATGAGGTAGGCCTATGACGCCTTTCTCATAGGCCTGTTTTTTAGAATATAGCCTAGGCCTAGGCTACAGTTTCAATACTGCTTTACGCACGGTAACTCACCCCAAAAGAGACAAGTTTAAAAAACCAGGAACCACATCTGGATACCCTAAAGCATTTTAATCCTTCACCAGACAATTTAGCTGACTGGGCACAATTATTGCTGTCCATAATCTGGGCATTAAAATAACATTCAGTAAAGAGACCAGCCTATTGACTGCAGGCATAGAGACCTAGCCTACTGCATAGAAAATAGATTACAATAACAGTCATATAATAATAACAATAATTATTAAATATAATAATAATAATTAGGCCTATAATTATTATGATAACAATAGCAAAACATAAGCCAGCTGCCCCCCCACATGGCATTTTTAAACCCTAAACACCTGTAAACTTGGCCTAATATTAATTTTTGTTTCCTGTAAGATGGTATTCATGGTCACAATAGCCTATTAAATCAATCGGTTATTGCCTAGCCTACATAAAACAACTGATCCCCATGACAATGACATGTCAAAAAGCTTTTGACATAGGCTGGTGCCACCCAGTAGCAGGTTAAGGAACTTAACAGGGTAGCAAATGCAATTTCCACCCAGGCTTAGATAATGGTTCCATCCGCATGTTCAGCAGCCAATGGAAACTGATACGTTCAAATCGAGCTTATCCGTTCAAAATGCAAGAAATGGCCAAATGGTTCAAAATCACGCGCATTTTAACACGTTGACAACGTGTTGTCTACATGTTGTCAACATGTTGTTTACGTGTTGTCTACATGTTGTCTACGTGTTGTCAACACGTTGTCAACGCGCTGATTTTTTACATGTTGACAAGACGTAGACAACACGTAGACAACACGTAGACAACACGTAGACAACACGTTAAAATTCGCGTGATTTTGAACTGGACGGCCTTCCATATTGGTGTGACGTGAGTTTGCCATACAGACGTGTCTCTCCAGTGACTCATCATCCCTCGGTTCTTCTGACCGGTAACGTTGGGAAAGTAACTGCTATTTTATTCCAAAGACTGAACTAGCAGACTCGTCTGGAGCCAGGCCCAGACGGAGGGCCCGCATGCGAGCGCCTAGTGGCCGGGCTTACCACGGAGCCCGGCCGGGCCCAGCCCGAATAAGCAACGTGGAAGCACCATCTCCTCCTCCATCGTCCCGTGGACCCACCACCCGCGGGAGGAATTGTCGGGGTCGGGTGCGCTGCCAACTAGGTGGCGGTGAAAGCGGGGGACACCGACGGACCGGACCCGGGCGGCAAAGGCTGGCTCTGGGGACATGGAACGTGACCTCGCTGGGGGGGAAGGAGCCGGAGCTTGTGAGGGAGGTGGAGCGATACCAATTACACCTGGTGGGGCTAACCTCCACGCACAGCACCGGCGCCGGAACCAAACTCCTGGATAGGGGTTGGACCCTGTTCTTCTCCGGAGTTGCTCACGGTATGAGGCGTAAGGCAGGTGTGGCTATACTAGCTAGCCCCCAGCTGAGCGCCTCTGTGCTGGAGTTCACCCCAGTGGACGAGAGGGTCGCCTCCCTGCGCCTTAGGACTGTGGGGGGGGGGACTCTGACTGTGGTTTGTGCTTATGCACCGAACAGCAGTTCAGAGTACTCAGCCTTCCTGCAGACCCTGAGTGGAGTCCTTTTGGGGGCTCCTGCAGGGGACTCCAGTGTCCTACTGGGGGACTTCAATGCACACGTAGGCAATGATGGAGAAACTTGGAGGGGCGTGATTGGGAGGCATGGCCACCACGATCTGAACCCGAGTGGTGTTTTGTTGTTGGACTTCTGTGCTAGTCACGGTTTGTCCATAACAAACACCATGTTCGAACACAAGGATGCCCACAAGTACACCTGGCATCAGAACACCTTAGGCCGAAGGTCGATGATCGATTTCGTTATCGTATCATCTGATCTGAGGCCATGCGTTTTGGACACTCGGGTAAAGAGAGGGGCAGAGCTGTCCACTGATCACCATCTGGTGGTGAGCTGGTTTCGATGGCGGGGGAAACTTCTGGACAGACCTGGAAAACCCAAGCGTGTAGTGAGGGTGAACTGGGAACGTCTGGAGGAAGAGCCTGTCCGGAGAGATTTCAATTGCCACCTCCGGCGGAGCTTCTCAGGCATCCCTGTGGAGGTTGGGGACATCGAGCATGAGTGGTCGGTGTTCAAAGCCTCTATTGCTGAAGCTGCGGCTGGGAGCTGTGGCCTGAGGGCCATAGGTACCTCAAGGGGCGGTAACCCTCGGACACCGTGGTGGACAGCGGTGGTGAGGAAAGCCGTCCGACTGAAGAAGGAGGCCTTCCGGGTTATGTTAGCCCGGGAGACCCCAGAAACAGTTGCAGGGTATCGACTGGCCCGGAGGGCTGCGGCTTCGGCCGTGACCAAGGCAAAGCAGCGGGTTTGGGAGGAGTTCGGAGAAACCATGGAGAAGGACTTTCGGTCGGCACCAAAGTGTTTCTGGAAGACCATCAGACACCTCAGGAAGGGAAAGCGGGGGACCATCCAAGCTGTATACAGCAAGGAGGGGACACTGCTGACCTCAACTGAGGAGGTTGTTGAGCGTTGGAAGGAGCACTTTGAGGAACTCCTGAACCCGACTAATCCACCCTCTACGATCGAGGCAGAGCCGGAAGATGATGGGGGGTCGTCAATGTCCTTGGAGGAGGTCACTGAGGTAGTCAAACAACTCCACAGTGGCAGAGCCCCAGGGACTGATGAGATCCGTCCAGAAATGCTGAAGGCGCTGGGTGTAGAGGGGCTGTCTTGGTTGACACGCCTCTGTAACACTGCGTGGAAGTCTGGGTCAGTGCCGAAGGAGTGGCAGACTGGGGTGGTGGTCCCAATATTCAAAAAAGGGGACCAGAGGGTGTGTGCGAATTATAGAGGCATCACATTACTCAGCCTCCCAGGGAAAGTTTACTCCAAGGTGCTGGAAAGGAGGGTCCGGCCGATAGTCGAACCTCAGATCGAAGAGGAACAATGCGGATTTCGTCCTGGTCGTGGAACTACCGACCAGCTCTTCACTCTCGCAAGGATCTTGGAGGGGGCTTGGGAGTTTGCCCAACCTGTCTACATGTGTTTTGTGGACTTGGAGAAGGCTTACGACCGGGTCCCCCGAGAGGTCTTGTGGAGGGTTATGCGGGAGTATGGGGTGAGGGGGTCCCTACTTAGGGCCATCCAATCCCTGTACACCCAGAGCGAGAGCTGTGTCCGGGTCCTCGGCAGTAAGTCGTCTGCCTTTCCGGTGGGTGTTGGCCTCCGCCAGGGCTGCGCTTTGTCACCAATCCTGTTTGTGATTTTCATGGACAGGATATCGAGGCGTAGCCGGGGGGAGGTGGGTTTGCAGTTCGGTGAGCTGGGGATCACGTCACTGCTTTTTGCAGATGATGTGGTCCTGATGGCATCAGCTGCCTGCGACCTCCAGCACTCTCTGGATAGGTTCGCAACTGAGTGTGAAGCGGCTGGGATGAGAATAAGCACTTCTAAATCTGAGGCCATGGTTCTCAGCAGGAAACCGGTGGCCTGTCCGCTCCGAGTAGGAAATGAGTCCTTACCCCAAGTGAAGGAGTTCAAGTATCTGGGGGTCTTGTTCACGAGTGAGGGAACCATGGAGAGGGAGTTTGGCCGGAGAATCGGAGCAGCTGGTGCGGTTCTGCAGTCGCTATACCGCACTGTTGTGACGAAAAGAGAGCTGAGCCAAAAGGCAAAGCTCTCGATCTACCGGTCTATCTTCGTCCCCACCCTCACCTATGGTCATGAAGGATGGGTCATGACCGAAAGAACGAGATCACGGATACAAGCGGCCGAAATGAGTTTTCTCCGGAGGGTGGCTGGGGTCTCCCTGAGAGATCGGGTGAGAAGTTCAGTCATCCGGGAGAGACTCGGAGTAGAGCCGCTGCTCCTTTGCGTCGAAAGGAGCCAGTTGAGGTGGTTCGGGCATCTAGTGAGGATGCCTCCTGGGCGCCTCCCTAGGGAGGTGTTCCAGGCGTGTCCGGCTGGGAGGAGGCCGCGGGGTAGACCCAGGACCAGGTGGCGGGACTACATCTCCGCACTGGCCTGTGAGCGGCTAAAGATTCCCCAGGCAGAGCTGGTTGATGCTGCTAGGGAAAGGGATGTCTGGGGCCCCCTGCTGGAGCTGCTGCCTCCGCGACCCGACCCCGGATAAGCGGATGAAGATGATGATGATGATGATGAACTAGCAGAAGTGGATTGTTTTCTTTGTTTTATTTTGTGCTCCTACCGCAATGAATGTTATTCATATTGGAGACGGATTATTTTGGAATGCAATTTAGTATGTGCCAGTACGCAGTGTTATTTTGACTGACATTATTATTGAAGGGACTTTCATGAACAGTTATTCTTTGTAAGTGAATGCACTGTTTAATGGTAATTTTACCTCATGCTATTTTGGTTTAAATATACATTTGACCTTACTGAACTGTTATTGTCCTTGTGTATAGCCTACAGTTTATTGAGAAGGTTATTTCAGTATACAGTGTACTTACCTTGGTATAGGGGCGCCTCATCTGTCTCGCTAGTGCTGGGGAGGGAGAGTTTATGCTGAGATTGATTCATATTATATGCTGAGCATACACCTTCAGGGAGCTACCGTGCCTGCTGAAGGCCTCCCCACAACATTTTATAGGAGACGCATCCTGAACACTTAACTCAGCAGGACAGACACCCACATACTTACTCACGTAGGTACTGAGGCTAATCGTGCTGGGGCGTGTGGACCCAGATCCTTACACTGACCCAAACGCCCAAGGTAAGGTAACTACTATGACCCCTATTAGAGGTTTTTACCCTCACATGGTCAAATCATTTTTTTTTACATTAAGATGCAGAATAAAAGTACTGCTTCCCCCCAAAAAATGTTGTCTGAATTTATTAATTTAAGAGGGTTCAACAAGAATGTCCTGTTTACTTCTGTCTGTTTTGGTCCCCACCTCTAACAAGGCAAACAATAGTATTATGACATTGGTACCATACAGAATTAGTCTACATCAAAATCTTGACTATTGCACCTTTAAGATGACTTTGTATGAAAGTGTCCAAACTTGAAATTGTAAGCATTTTCCAAACATTTTGGTAAAATATAGTAGTTTGCGGACTCATGCTTACTGTAAATATATGTTCTTTATTTTTTATTATGCAGGTCGGCCCAATCCTGCAGCTGACCACCCTGATTTTGCCCCATCACTACACCTGGGTCCTGAGGTCTGGCAACGCCAGTCCAACCGCATCTGCTAAGAGAGCAGCAAATAAACTGGCTCGGTACCAACGAGCAGCTGGAAGAGAGAATGAGAGAAAGGGGGGAAGAGTGGAAGCTGAGCCATGAGAGGAGACTCTGGGAGCGTATGGGCTGCTTCAGCTCTTCTCCATGAAGAGAGGAAGGAGAGTTGGAGGAAAGACTGGAGCACTGTCTTTATAGTCTATAGTCTCTATGGTCTATAGTCTCTATGGTCTATAGTCTATAGTCTTTATAGTCTATAGTCTCTATGGTCTATATTCTCTATGGTCTATATTCTCTATGGTCTATATTCTCTATGGTCTATAGTCTATAGTCTCTATGGTCAAAATTGTCTATAGTCTCTATGGTCTATAGTGTCTATAGTCTCTATGGTCTATAGTGTCTATAGTCTCTATGGTCTATAGTCTCTATGGTCTATAGTGTCTATAGTCTCTATGGTCTATAGTCTCTATGGTCTATAGTCTCTATGGTCTATAGTCTCTATGGTCTCTATGGTCTGAGGAACGCTCTTAACCAGGACTTCAAGAAAGGCGCTGCATGGAGTATAAGCTCCGGGCAGATAGAATCAGGCCCTGGGGCTTTCCCTGGCCTTACATGCTGGAGGGCAGCAGCAAACTCCTCTGGTGTGAATTCACCAGAGATGTTACCACCGCTAGGAGTTGTGTCCTTCCAGAGGTCAGACACTTCTTTAGCCACGAGACGTGACGATCCGCGGTCTTTGCCCTCAGGTGTCCCACTTTTCACAAATTGTGATGCGATTTTGTTTGCAAAGATGGGGCAGTGATGGGGCGAGTGTCTGGACCTACCAGTGAGGTTGTTAAGGATGCTCCATGCCTTGCGGCTGGAGTGTGAGATGTCGATGGAGTTAATGGCCTCCTCCCAGCGCTCTTGTCTCCTTCGGCTGACAAGACGGCTTGTAACTATTGCGACATCCTCGTGGGATGGATTCTTCGCAGCTACTGACCATGAGAAGGTGTCTGCCTCGCCATGAATGAACTATTCATTCATTCATTCATTCATTCATTCATTCACACAAACAGATTATATATAAAGCCTCTCTCTCTCTCTCTCTCTCTCTCTCTCTCTCTCTCTCTCTGGTGTTGAATTCAACCATGAATGCACAGAGAGAACCACAACATGGCCATTCAAAATCCCCAAAAAGACAGATTACTAAATCTACTACATGAATTGCAAAACACTATAACATAAAGTCATTGTGAGTAAAATAAATTATTGGCTTTATATTCTAAAAAAAAGTATTACAATAGGACTGACTGGCTTTAATGTTGAGCATGTTTCTAATAGTGGCTCAAAGTGATCATGACAGCTGGCCTTCAGTGAAATGATGTGAAAATATTTACAATTCACAAATGTCACAAAAAATAACACAGTGAATACAGTAAATACATACCATAAAATTACTTTTGACCACTGGTATAGATATACTCTTGTATGTAAAATAACATCTCATAAACATGAAACAACAACAACAACAAAAACATGTCCACTTCCCCAAAGTGTTAAAATGATTAAGCAATTCATTGCCTTTTGGCTGACATGAGTTTTCTATGAGAACGACTTGACAGTCTGTGTCTTTATACAGTCATTTTCAATGTGGGGCCAAAAACACCTCCAGTTGTTATATAGGTACAAATATGTTGTTTTAGGTCAGCTTCAGGTTTCTACAGTACTTTCTCTTTGCTGCTTCACTCCTCTGGACACTCTGCTGGTCAGCATTCCTTGGTTTTGGTGTTGGGTAAAGAGTCCAGCCATATCATTCATGATTCACTTCTCTGTGTGCAATATAATCATGTCTTCAGTTTTTAATTGTGTGGTGTCCATGGTCACCATGTTGGCAAGCGGTCATTTCATACAAACGACGCTAGGCAGGGAGTGTAGCATGCTTCACTTTTGGTTTAGTATCTTGTTCAGCACTCAGTTGAAAAAGCCTGTGAAACGCTGTGACAATTATTATGATTGTCTGTTTAAATAATGCAGGGATATAATTTGATAGATTTATGATTGATGGTTTGAATGATGCAGGGGTATCATTGAGTCCTGTGTAACGTGTGGGCTGACCTTTGATGACCTCTAACCTGTACGGTGAAGTGTCCTGGTTCAACAAACACACAGAAATTCTATTTCATTTACAGTATACTAACACACACACACACACACACACACACACACACACACACAATAGGAGGAGTTGATCGAGCTCTCAGTTATATACAGCTTCTCTTAGTAACTGGTGATGCAAAGAGTCTGAAGCATTTCTATAACATCTGACAATATTCTTCCGTCCAAAATCGCTCCATAGTTTTATGTTTCAATATTTAGGGACTTCTCCAAACTGGTTTGTCTGGACAGGTTGGTTTCCGGGTACAAAAAATGAAATAATTCATCAAATAATTCAGAACCGAACACTAAAGGAATGCAGCTTGTTTCCAGGTTAGCTTCAGTGTGATGGATGTGAAAACATGTTACTTTTTCTCTGCCAGCCGGCCTGCCTGTGTGTCTGTCTGTTTGTCTACCTGTAAAGTCTTCCTGCCTATATAGGAGCTGGATAAGTGGGTGGAGGGGCATTGAGGTGCACTTAAGCTGTAATGACCCCTGAGCCCAATAGGAGGTGCTACATATCCTCCTGCCCACCCCTTATGCCCCAGCCACAGTGCACACTTGTTCTGCTCCTGTCTTGTGTGATCAGAATCACCTCACCTAGCAACAGATGACATGGTAAGAACAACTCTCACATAAAATCTGCCATTGGCTGATGAGAGATTAGGGAAGTGAAAGTGGAGTTGTGGGACTTTCCAGACCTCATGTCTTTCAGTGGAGGGGAAGCTGGAGGTAAACACCCTGCTGTAGCAGCACTGACCGGCCCTGAGATGAGGAACAGGACAGACCACAGAACATGGAACAGACCTCTGTCATATCATCACACAGTACAGAAACTCACACCATGGTCCAGGTTGAAGAATAGAGAAATGAACATTTATAAATCTAAATATCAGTCATTTTGAAGAGATACAGACAGATAAAGCCATGTTGTTTTTATTTAAATTCAACTCTCTTTCTGGACATGTTCAATGTTATTCATTCACTCAGGGGTTGGTTGGGTTTCTAAGTACAGTAGTGTTTGACCAGGTACGCATATTACCATCAGATGAAGAGTTTCCTGCACCTGAAGGCTGTTGTTATGCAGATGACTGTTTTAAACTGACTGTGCAAATGACTGTAATATAAACTATAACTAGCCTACAGCTGGTTGGCTGATAAAGAAGGTTGGACACATGGCCAGAATTTAAAGACTTCCTGTAGGTTAGACGATAGGTACTTTGCCACAGTCATTGTTGTTTTCAGGGGGGAAAACATTAGACATAATTCATCAAATAATTCAGAGAAAAAGACTTAAAGGTGCGATAGGTAGTTTGCTTTTGGCTTTATTTCGTAAGATTGGCATAATATCCTTTCAGCTATCAGTAACAGAAGTGCTCTGAGAATAAACTTGGATCTCCGTGTTTACCGCTGCCTCTGTATTTTGGATTCAAAGAATGCACCGCGCCCGAATGTATTGACCAATCAGGGTCTCTATCTCGTCACACCTACCAGTCATGTTTGGAGGGAGGGATTACATCATGATTGACAGGAGTAAGGGGCGGGTTCTTTTGAAAAAGATGACCAATCCGAGGCCTTGTTGACATCAAACTACCTACCCCACCTTTAAGGATTTTTGGTTGAGCTCCACAAGTAATTTTTTCTGGGAAGGCGCGTCCTACTCTCCAATTGTCAAATAAAGATGTTTGTTTGCTGTATCATTTGATTGATTTATTATTGACCGTTTGAATGATACAGCCACATCATTTGATTGATTTATGACTGATTGTTTGAATGACTGCTGTGAGGTGACAGTACTAGGTACTGCGCCACCTGTTTGAATGATTGACTGTTTTGAATGAGGCAGGGGTATCATGTGATTGATTTATGATTGACTGAATGATACGGGTGTATCATTGTGTTCTGTGTAACGTGTAGGCTGACCTTTGATGCCCTCAGTACAGGTCCTAGCTAACCAAACACACGGAAATGATATTTTATATACTGTAACACTGTACACTGACACACGCACGCACAGACACACATCTTCTGGTAGCTCCAGAATACATGTTCATGATCAGCTTCCATACGCCCACATACCCTCCAGAATAGTTGTTGTATAGATAGAAGCCTTCCTCTAAACTTTGTTGCTCTAAAAAATCTGAAGATATTCTTCTGTCTTAAGTCGCTCCATAGTTTTATGGTTTCAATATTTAGGGACTTCTCCAGACTGGTTTGTCTGGACAGCCTGGTTTCTGTGAAACAGGATCAGTGAGATTCTCTCCCCAACAGTTGATGTAAGTGGATAGGAACGTAGCCATAATCTTTCTTTGCTGTTGTTTTCAGGGGGTAGATTGATTAAATTATGCCTTTTGTCAGTACTTGAGTTATCATATTGATGTAAAAAGGTAAAATAATTAATTGAATAATTCCGTCATGCATTCTCACTTGTACATGATAGCCATTAGTCATCTAGTTCTACTATAACTGAAGCATATAATCAGCCACTTCCCTAATGGCATTATAGGCTTCATGTTATGTACTGTACACTTTCAAGTCCCCATCAATCTGATGATCATTATCTTCTTTTTACATAAAGACCTTTATGTGAGAGGCCTCTGACACCCCAACTCTATGTATTCTATCCCTGCGTTACCTGCTAAGTTCTCATCCACTGTGCATTTACACTACAAGCCTGAACAGCCATGTGAGCGTCTACCTAGATACAGATGATGAGGCTGGAAATGACTCATCTGATTGGTCCAAGGGTCCTACACAAGAGACAATAGAGAGAGAAAAGAAATGTTCAGTTCAGGGTATAATTCAAGTCTTCTCAGTTCTCCTCTCTGTGAAGAAATGACATCAACAACAATTACATGCTTTGCTTGATAAATACAACATTTTTGGTGGAAATACATCATAGTCTTCCATCATAATGTCTCAGGTTTGTAGTTTTCAGACAGAAACACTTCTCCAGATGCAAATGTTTCCAGAGCTTGCTCTTCGACATCAGTCCCTCCCATATTGTAAACATGAATCATTTTCCCGGTATCTCATTTGATCCCAAGCACACGGTCCATAAGCAGATACACACATTGTGGCATAGGCATGGCACGGATCAGCTCAGACCTTGTTTTGCTGAGGAAACCTTGCACGACTGGCCAAAATGGCTACTCAGGATATTGTTGATTTGGATGTAATTGGTTAATTGAATTTTAAGTGGTCAGTTGATACCTGTGCTATTCCTTGTGCTGCCCTATAAAGAGATATGTCTGTCTGTTGCTGTAACACTGTCAATATGGTTGGCATGGCTGAATTTAGGAGAACTGAGTGTGACAGCCTGAAGAGATAAACATGATGAGTAAACAACGCTCTAACTCAATACAAAGTAAAACTGAATTAAATGTTTGTCAATGTTTAAGAACAATGCTGTATTTATGTAAATGACTGTGTTCTGATTGAGAATTAACTGTTAGTAACCGACCATACAGTAATAATGAACGTACAATGTTTGACCTCTGCCTAGCAACATGTGACATGTGTTTTTCTGAAGCAGAGATTGGTTTGTTTGGTTAAGAGTCAGTTTATTATCTGAGTGCTCTGCTCTCTTTCATCTAGTTGAGAAGTTGAACGCTGGAGGAACATGTCCTTGTGAACTGTGTTTTCCATTTGCATGGCTGTGGTTCTGTCCACGCAAAAAGCAGGTAGGCTACATTATCATAAACTACACACCGTGAGTCTGTATAATACAGTCTGTATAAAGTCTATGGTATTACCAGGTATAATTAGCTTTCCATCAATGAACTAATGACAGTGATCTTATTGTTGAATATTGTTTCATATAACATTTGTATTGAATGTTTCTGAATTGTTCTTTGACATGATTATCATGAATTATGAGAAAATAAAGTGTGTAATGAATTCAGATGAAAACTGTAATTATGCATTATTTGTTCTTCAATATTTCAGATGGATATGAGATGTACGGGGTGTCACACTGCTTATACTCTACAGAGCAACCGCATGAGTACATATACTCTCAAATTTATAATAAGATTGAGTATATCAGGTTCAACAGCACTAAGGGCAGGTTTGAGGGATACACTGAGCTTGGTCTGCATAATGCTAAGATCCGGAATGATAATCCTGCTCTCATGGCTGTTATGCGAGCGAGGCTGGAGAGTGTCTGCAAGCCCAACGCTGAGATCTACCTCTCTCACGTACTGGAGAAGACAGGTGAGCTGCCCTCCTCACCACAACAACATCACATCTCTCACTCACCAGATGATACGACACCTCTTTCATCTGTTCACTACAAAACCTGTAATGAAGCTTCTGTCTGGTGGATATGTTACGGTCAATGTGAGAAAACGGGGAATGTGAGCTTTTCCCGGTTATTGCGCACATCCCCGACCTCGCGGGGAATGTAGGAGGAACATGTGCGTTTCTCACATCTCCCGGGTAATGAGCACATTCCCCGACCTTGAGGGAGATGTGAGAAATTGGTTAGTATTCCTCACATCTCCCGTACGGTCGGGGATTGTGCACATTAACCGGGAAATGCTTACAATTCCCGACCTTGCGGTAAATCTAGCAAAGTCCAACCGCATGCAAAACCTCTGCGCAGCCGGTGGGAGAGGGCTCGTGCGCTTAGAGAGTTTAAAGACCAATAATAGAGTAGACATATTAAAGACCAATAATAGAGTATACATATTAAAGATCAATAATAGAGTAGACATATTAAAGACCAATAATAGAGTAGACATATTAAAGACCAATAATAGAGTAGACATATTAAAGATCAATAATAGAGTAGACATATTAAAGACCAATAATAGAGTAGACATATTAAAGACCAATAATAGAGTAGACATATTAAAGACCAATAATTGAGTAGACATATTAAAGACCAATAATAGAGTAGACATATTAAAGTCCAATAATAGAGTAGACATATTAAAGACCAATAATAGAGTAGACATATTAAAGACCAATAATAGAGTAGACATATTAAAGTCCAATAATAGAGTAGACATATTAAAGACCAATAATAGAGTAGACATATTAAAGATCAATAATAGAGTAGACATATTAAAGACCAATAATAGAGTAGACATATTAAAGACCAATAATAGAGTAGACATATTAAAGACCAATAATAGAGTAGACATATTAAAGACCAATAATAGAGTAGACATATTAAAGATCAATAATAGAGTAGACATATTAAAGACCAATAATAGAGTAGACATATTAAAGACCAATAATAGAGTAGACATATTAAAGACCAATAATAGAGTAGAAATATTAAAGACCAATAATAGAGTAGACATATTAAAGTCCAATAATAGAGTAGACATATTAAAGACCAATAATTCAGTATATATAATAAATACCAATAATACAGTATATATAATAAAGACCAATAATACAGTATATATAATAAAGACCAATAGAGAACAGAACCCTGATCAATATGATATGAATGATAGTGTTATATGAACTAATGTGTTGCTGTTTTTCCTCCACTATCAGTGGAGCCCTCTGTCAAACTTCTCTCAGTGACCCCCTCTAGTGGCAGACACCCTGCCATGCTGGTGTGCAGCGCCTATGACTTCTACCCCAAAAAGATCAGAGTGACCTGGAAGAGGGATGGACAGGAAGTGACCTCAGACGTGATCTCCACTGAGGAGTCGGTCAACGGTGACTGGTACTACCAGTTCCACTCCCAACTGGAGTACACGCCCAGATCCGGGGAGAAGATCTCCTGCATGGTGGAGCACGCCAGCCTGGACAGACCCCTCGTGAAGGACTGGGGTGAGTTCACTGCTCAGCTGTTGTTAGGGTGTTGTCATGGTGTACTAGGGTGAGTTCACTGTCCAGCTGTTGTTAGGGTGTTGTCATGGTGTACTAGGGTGAGTTATGTGTTCAGCTGTTGTTAGGGTGTTGTCATGGTGTACTAGGGTGAGTTCACTGCTCAGCTGTTGTTAGGGTGTTGTCATGGTGTACTAGGGTGAGTTCACTGCTCAGCTGTTGTTAGGGTGTTGTCATGGTGTACTAGGGTGAGTTCACTGCTCAGCTGTTGTTAGGGTGTTGTCATGGTGTACTAGGGTGAGTTCACTGCTCAGCTGTTGTTTGGGTGTTGTCATGGTGTACTAGGGTGAGTTCACTGCTCAGCTGTTGTTAGGGTGTTGTCATGGTGTACTGGGGTGAGTTCAGGTGAGCAGGGTACGAGTGCTGTGTTGTGGCTGGGTACCTGAATGACCCTGACTGTGACTGTGTGTGCTAGCGTATGATAGATGGTGGTCTGTCAGAAGCTACATACAGGACAGCTACAGTGTCATCACATGCTAACAGAAGGGTCATTTCTCCTTGACAGACCCGTCCCTGCCTGAGTCTGAGAGGAATAAGATCGCCATCGGGGCGTCTGGGCTGGTGCTGGGACTGGTCTTTGCACTGGCTGGACTCATCTACTACCAGAAGAAGAAATCCAATGGTGAGTCATCAGCTGTGTGTAGAGAACATGTACAGTCTTCATAGTCATCTGTGTGTAGAGAACATGTACAGTCTTCATAGTCATCCAGTCTTCACAGTCATCTGTGTGTTATGTACGCAGCATCTGTAAAATAATCATGATGTAAGAAAGATTCACTTATACATTGAGAGATGTATTTTTCAAGAATACTGCTCCTGTGTTCAGTGGATGGTGGCAGCAATGTTGATTTATTTGTTGAGATATCACATAGTGATTGTGTCACCTCTGTCTCTTCACCCTCTCTGTGTTTATTTCACAGGGCGGATGCTGGTGCCTGCTAGCTAAGGTGAGACTCCTCTTGTCACAGAAAAGTTTCACCAACTACTACAACTGACTGTGCCTGATGGTCATTGTAACGGTTTTCTTTTATCTTCTCAGGTTTGCAGGTCTGTTTCTGAATCCACTGCTGAACTAGACCTGATATTAGAGCTTCCTTCTAACCAGAAATCTCAGTGTCACAGCTTTCAACAACAAATAAGCCTAATTCAATGGACGCTTAAAGAAGGTTGACGCGCTGCCACTTATTTGATTGCTTGTTGCTTGTTTGAAGATCTGGATTTGTGAATGAATGTGTCGGGCTTAATCATAGTCAATAGTCCCAAAAAGGTCAGTCCTAACTGAGGTCAAAAAGCATAATTAGATCTCTCAGAAATAAAAGAAAATGTTTTCGCATTAAAGCGGTATATCCTACGTTGCTTGCGGTTGAAACCTATATCAGCTCAGCGCTCCTCTCTGCACAGTAGTGATGTGACGTTCAAGAACGATCCGATTCTTTTGAACGGCTCTTTAAAACGAACGATGGGAACCGATTCGCAGAGCCGTTCTTTTTTCACTCAAGCTCCTCCCTACTACTTCACTGGCGAACAGGCAGGAGGAGAGCACAGTCATTCATTGTAGCCTGCTTAGTTTTTTTAGGTGTTGCGTGAATAACATAAGTCAGGTTTATTTACACACAAACACATTTTATACAAAGGGTAAATCACAAAAAATGATCTTGCTGTCAAAGCAGAGGCATGTGGCGCCACCTTGTGGAATATTTACCACATGACCACACAAGCCATTACCAAATGAAATTATAGCCTAATCATTATTTCAGAATATCCCACCAATAGAATATATATGGCGTTCTTGCATGAGTGGAAGGGACTCTTTTACCCATCTGGACCAAAACAGGTCTGATATGAATGAATGAATGAATGAATGAATGAATTAATGAATGTCTTTTTATTTCTCACATGGATGAGTATATTGTATCAACTAAAGAAACAAATAATGCTTCAATTTCCACATCATCATCATCCATGATCAAAAAGGAGCAGGATGAAGATAAAATCTTATTTTTACCTGCCCCCTTATTCAAATGAGCATAGCATTGCTTAATGGTCAGCCCATCCCACCAACAAGCGCAATGCAACATAAACCAAACCAAACATATATACGCATAAGATATATAATACATGAATAATAATCCAAGGTCAAAACCCAACTATGCATTTTCATAGTCTGAATGTTCTACATCTATACAAAATGTTAATTGAAATATTGTGCTACAGTGCTTCAGTTCATTATTCAAAGAGTTCCATAGTTTGACACCCACCACTGCAGTACACATCTGTCATAATGTGGTCTGTGCATACTGATGCTTAAAATCATATTTTCTTCTGTGATCATCATTCTCTGAAGTGAAAACAAACAACTTTTGTAACTGTTAATGTTTGACTTTTTGCTTTGTGCACAATAATCAGTGTCTGTAACTCAATTTGCTCTTTCAATTTCAATAGTCCCGATTTAATAAAAACTATATTTGTGTATATGTCTCTATGGTCTATAGTCTCTATGGTCTATAGTGTCTATAGTCTATAGTCTCCTCAGAGCCCTATCACCTCTCCTAGGCCGCGTTCTGAATCGCATACTACCCTACTATATAGTATGCCAAAACAGGATGTAGTATGTCCCAATACATAGTATGTCACATGCAGTACGGCAAAAATACCAGGATGTCCTACTACATCCGGTGGTATTTTGCAGTATGCAAGCCAGCAGGCTTTTCTGGCTATTCTGACCCACAATCCTGTGCGCAGCTGAAATGTGCGTCACATGTGCGAGTCGTGACAGCTGTAGACGAATGTCGCGTTATGGACAGCGACGGATGTGGGCACATTTCAAGGCGCAATGTTATGACAAGGTAGTATGTCCCAATTGGATGCCTACTGCTTGCAAAGTACGTACTTTCTAAGGGCAGCTGTAGTAGGTACTGGTAGTAAGAAGTACTTTCTAAGGGCAGCTGTAGTAGGTACTGGTAGTAAGAAGTACTTTCTAAGGGCAGCTGTAGTAGGTACTGGTAGTAAGAAGTACTTTCTAAGGGCAGCTGTAGTAGGTACTGGTAGTAAGAGGTACTTTCTAAGGGCAGCTGTAGTAGGTACTGGTAGTAAGAAGTACTTTCTAAGGGCAGCTGTAGTAGGTACTGGTAGTAAGAGGTACTTTCTAAGGGCAGCTGTAGTAGGTACTGGTAGTAAGAGGTACTTTCTAAGGGCAGCTGTAGTAGGTACTGGTAGTAAGAGGTACTTTCTAAGGGCAGCTGTAGTAGGTACTGGTAGTAAGAAGTACTTTCTAAGGGCAGCTGTAGTAGGTACTGGTAGTAAGACGTACTTTCTAAGGGCAGCTGTAGTAGGTACTGGTAGTAAGAGGTACTTTCTAAGGGCAGCTGTAGTAGGTACTGGTAGTAAGAAGTACTCTCTAAGGGCAGCTGTAGTAGGTACTGGTAGTAAGAAGTACTTTCTAAGGGCAGCTGTAGTAGGTACTGGTAGTAAGAAGTACTTTCTAAGGGCAGCTGTAGTAGGTACTGGTAGTAAGAAGTAGAAGTATGCGATTCTGAACGCAGCCCCAGGCTCCTCTCAAGCCCTCCCCATGTTTGTATTAGGTCACTTCCTGAAGGGGCCAATCACATAAAGAACTGCATTACCCATAAATCTCTCCTCTGACGTGACCCGCAGTCTGGTAAACCTGCACCATGGAGAGAGAGAGAGAGAGAGAGAGAGAGAGAGAGAGAGAGAGAGAGAGAGAGAGAGAGGGGGGGGGGGGGCAGTAAATTCTTACCCTCAAGCTCCGAGCACGGAGAATGAACCTGGAAAGTTTTCCATTTTCTGAATCCTTCTGACGGCAAAACGGGTGATATTGGTGGAGTTGAGCTAATCAATCCTGAAAACAACACACTGTACTGTACTGTCATGTACAGAAACACAGACAAACCACCACAGGGGCCCAGATTCATCAAATATATATTTTAATGAAATAATACTCACAAAACCTTCTGTCATAAATGGCTAAAGATAGCGGAGAAATAAGCCATTTATTGAAATAATGCAAAAGAACCGATGGCAAAAACACATCATCTGGTTGCTTCTTTTATAACCCAGTTACAGATAGCTCACTCCAGAACACTCAACATGAATATGCCATCAGAACAACAGCGTGGACCAGCTTTGATCCTGGACAGAGATACCGGGCTCCGGTCTCAGTGCAGAACAGGACTGACTGACCCAGACCAGGTTCATACACTATCTAGCTGTTTCAATGTAGATTGAACAGACGCCCTCTGACAAAAACAACAAACTCTAAACACATTTTTTGAAATTATATATACATTTTTTCTTACAGCATTTACACAGAAAAAGCAAGTAGTACCACAAAATCCAACTGTCGATGGTAACACCATGGACGAGAAACTAAACAGAATAAGCAAAATAGAACACGGAACACTCGAAGAACGGTTCTCTGATGCCGCCTGAACCATTTAGTCATAGCAACGCTGAGAGAGAGAGAGAAAGAGAAAGAGAGAGAGAAAGAGGGAGGGAGGGGGGGAGAGAAGGAGAGAGAGAGGGGGAGAGAGAGAGAGGGAGAGAGAGAGGGAGAGAGAGAGGAGAGAGAGAATGAGAGAGAGGGAGAGAGAGAGAGGGAGAAAGAGAGAGGGAGAGAGAGAGAGGGAGAGAGAAAGAGAGAGAGAGAGAGAGAGAGAGAGAGGGAGAGAGAGAGAAGGAGAGAGAGAGAGGGAGAGAAAGAGAGGGAGAAAGAGAGAGGGAGAGAGAGAGAGAAAAGGATAGAGAGGGAGAGAGAGAGAGAGAGAGAGGGAGAAAGAGAGAGGGAGAGAGAGAGAGAGAGAGAGAGAGAGAGGGAGAAAGAGAGAGGGAGAGAGAGAGAGAGAGAGAGAGGGGAGCTGGGGTTTTCATGGGAGTATGAGGCTGGGCTGCTGGAATATACCAATCTCTCCTGGTACCAGTGGCGGAGGGGTGTTTTAGGGCAGATCTGGACTGTACCATGCTTCCACAGCCCTGGGGGGGGTTGCTATTCACACACAAAGCTGAGATGCACCAGAGAGTGATTGATTATCAGACGGTGGACAGCGAAGACTTGTCAGACACTGAGGCGCTGCATTCACACCCGTTATGGCTTCTAGGCGCAGTATCTGGAACGCAGGGAGGAGGAGCAGCTAGAGGGACAACGTTCCTACAGGAACACCCGTCTCCAGGGCCCCCAGAGAGACCCACCCAGAGTGACGCGACTAGAGGGAGACCCACCCACTAGAACCACCCTAGAACCACCAGCCTAGAGGAGCAGTATGCAGTCTAGAGGGAGAACCAGCCACTAGAACCACCCTAGAACCACCCTAGAACCACCAGCCTAGAGGAGCAGTGTGCAGACTAGAGGGAGACCCACCCACTAGAACCACCCTAGAACCACCAGCCTAGAGGAGCAGTGTGCAGTCTAGAGAGAGACCCACCCACTAGAACCACCCTAGAACCATCAGCCAAGAGGAGCAGTGTGCAGTCTAGAGGGAGACCCACCCACTAGAACCACCTTAGAACCACCCTAGAACCAGCAGCCTAGAGGAGAAGTATGCAGTCTAGAGGGAGAACAACCCACTAGAACCACCCTAGAACCACCAGCCTAGAGGAGCAGTGTGCAGTCTAGAGGGAGAACCACCCACTAGAACCACCCTAGAACCACCCTAGAACCACCAGCCTAGAGGAGCAGTGTGCAGGCTAGAGGGAGAACCACCCACTAGAACCACCCTAGAACCACCCTAGAACCAGCAGCCTAGAGGAGCAGTGTGCAGTCTAGAGGGAGAACCACCCACTAGAACCACCCTAGAACCACCCTAGAACCACCAGCCTAGAGGAGCAGTGTGCAGTCTAGATGGAGAACCACCCACTAGAACCACCCTAGAACCACCCTAGAACCAGCAGCCTAGAGGAGCAGTGTGCAGTCTAGAGGGAGCTGGCTGGTTCTGCTGGTCGGACAGACAAAAGCAAAACAAGGACAGAGAGAGACCGTCTGTCCCGATGCTACCCTACCTCCCCCCTAAAGGTCCCGATGCTACCCTACCTCCCCCCTAAAGGTCCCGATGCTACCCTACCTCCCCCCTAAAGGTCCCGATGCTACCCTACCTCCCCCCTAAAGGTCCCGATGCTACCCTACCTCCCCCCTAAAGGCAACGCACTTCTCCACTGGCACCTGACGAAGGGTCCAGGTACACAGAACCAGTGAGCATGTTCTCTGACACCATCCTTCGTTGTATGAATCCAGGCAGGGACAAGGGGAGTGTAGAAATGCACAGTTCAGGGATGAAGATGGGGGTTTGGGGACCCGAGGACCTCAAGATCAGAGCTGGAGAGTCAGAGAGCTGCACTGCAGAGACGGCACTGACAACGAGGCGGCCATCTTTAAAAACAAACAAACAAACAAACAAACAAAGAGGGAAAAAAAGGCTCTTGTTTTCCTAAACCTGCTAGAGCAGGAGGCCGCGCTGGCTGGGGGCAGGGTTAGGGGCGGGGCTGTTGCAGAGAAATGGGAGGAGTCATGCAGGTTCGGGAGGACAACAAACACGAGGCCGAGGGGCGACCGCTAGGGTCCTTAACTGACCCCTGAACCTTGACCCCGGACAGTCCCTTTGACGTCCGGACAGTCGGAGGTCTTCCGCAAGACCGGACTCACTGTTCCTTCAAACGTCTTCAAACGTTCTCTTGAGAGAACCGGTGGAACGGTCGAAGAGACAGGCGGTTAGTTCTCAAGTCACCGGTCCGTCCGTCTGACCGCGTCCATCTGTCATCCCGTCCCTCTAGACGTGGGACACCTTCTGCGACTCGCGCGCCTGCTTGATGCTGTACAGCCACTTGATGACGCGCGCGTTCCTCTCCACCGCTGAGATCCCGTAGGGCACACGCTCGCCCGCCTGCTCCCCCTCCTCTTCCTCGTCCGTCAGCTCTTCTTTTGGTCGATCTGGCGCCGGAAGTAGTCCGGGCCCTTGTTGAGGATGCGCAGGGGCGCATTTCTTGCGTAATAAAACACCAGCAACAACTTTAGGTTAATCACATCGCATAGGTTTTCATATGATTGGGATCGTTACATTTTTCAGATAGCCTATCAAAGTGGTGTCGTTGGGTTTTGTAAATCCTTAAACTCCATTGTAGCCAACTAGGCCTACAACTCCAACCCCAACATTTAGGCCTTATAACGGTGTAACTTCAACTTCACAAGAGCCTAATCTCTACATGGCTGTTTCACACATTTATCACCGATGTAGCCTAGCCTATGTTCGCTGTAATTTTCAAGTGATGAAATGTTTCAACATTAAGTAGCCTATAGCCGATATTTGCCGAGTGTTAAATAGGCCGGCAAGACCATAGCAGACCAGTAGGTTTGGCCAAGCTTGCTAACGTTAGCATGAATTTGGATTAAAACCTTACCTTATAAGTACTGGTTGCAAGACATCCCTGGAAACACTGTCCATAAGGAAAAGCCTCAAACATTCCGTATATGTCGCTTTACAGTTATCCAGAAAAGTTGCAAGATCCATGACTGTCTTCTATCCCGCTCTTTCTGAAATGTGCACCGTCTACGATGGGCATCGTAACCAATAGGACAGCCAGGCGCAAAGACTATGGATTAGTAGCTCTTGGCTACGCCGATGGACATAAACGTGTTATCTTCAATGAAATAAATAAATATCAGAAAATAGTGCATGTGGGCTACTTTCAGTCAATGTTTTACTCCATGTATTTTAGATTTGATTGGATTAGATTATATTCACTTTAGTATCATTAAAAAAGTAGTTTAGTCGCCTGAAATTAAGTTAGGCATGCAATCCTGAAAGAGTAGCATATGAGTGCAAGATGCAGTAGGCATATGCAGGCCTACATAAATAGAATTAATAGAGTTAAGTACTTACATGGATTTCCACAGTATTTGCATGAATATACAGGGTTGTTGTTGTTTTTTGGACAATGTAGGAATAGGCTTACCTTCCTCTAATTATAATAATAATGATTCTATTCACACACATCCCGGACAAAAGCTGACAACACTTGCAGTGCACCTCCCACAATAGGCTATATGTAGGCTATTATAGGCCCAGTCGGTGCGCAGATCAAACTGTCGAGGAGGTGCACGTTGGCTCCAGCTCGTAGTTGTCAGTCTACTTGTGTCTAGCTACATGATAGTCCTCTAGCCTACTCTTTACCTTTATTCGTTGTAGCTTTGTTGTTATGTCTATACATTGAGAGCAATGAAGAAAAACCCCTCAAACCCCTGTAGGCTACACCTGTAGATAGGCTACACCATTATTAATTATAGGCCTATTTTATATCTAGCGTGTTTATGGAGTAGGCTACACATATTTGGGCAATAAAGCTGTAATTAAAGCTTTAAACAAACATGTATACAATGCTTTATATAACAGAGGTGTGTAGCTTATATATGTGGGCGGGGGGTGGATTGGGGTAGTAGATCCATGTAATAGGCTAGATAAGCAACATGTCAAGATGTTTTTTGAACCACGGACCATGCTTTGTAGCAAGCATTTCCTACCACAGGACAGGTACCACAGGAAAGGAGTAGTACTCTGTATTTCCAAATATGCCACATCATATGCAGAAGGTACATTCGCCTGCAGTAAAAATAAGCAGCCTATAGACCTATACATCTGTAAACCATTGGGATCCCAGTAAAGGATCTCAGGGGATTCCACTGGATCTGGGCCTGATGGGGAGGAGAGGTTGGGTCAACAAGCTCTCTCCTCATACTGTAGATGCATCCTGGAGTTCAAGCCAAACTCAGTACTCTACCAGTCAGAGGTGGACATGGGGCTACTAGAAGATTGCAAGCTACTGCCTCAATAAAACCACAACCATTTAGGAAAGGCCAACTTTCCTCCCCAGAAAATCACAACTCAGAACACGCACCATCAAATTCTGGGGTAAACACAGACTTAAAAAAATACAATAAAAGAGCCTGCGACTTCTCTTTCCACCCCCAATTCACTCTCTCACCCAGGTGAACAGCACTGGTCTAAAAACACACCCAGCATTAAGCCAGACCAAAAATGGGAACTTAAAACGACAACATTTTAATAACCAGGCCTTTGGGAAGGCATTTAGCCTGCTTTAACTGGGGTAGCTATAGGCGATGTGAAATACCACGATGCATGTAGTCTATAGCCTAGGCTATGTAGTATATTTTATACTGTATTATACTGTATTACATCAATACATTTGTATTACTCTCATGTAGTACTCATTTTATTAAGAATAATGAATAAACTTCACTTTAGTTTGAACTGTGTTATTTCAAGTCTCAACAGAGGTCTTTGCCCCTGAGTCAGCATTCCTTTGTCCTGTCTCTGGGTCAGCGTGACCTAAAGTTCACCTCTGAAGTCAGTAGCCTACAGTTTGTAACGCGATCCTAGGAGGATACAGGAAGAACTCAAGCAGCCCCACTGTCTGAAGAGGGGCCAGAGCTTAGATGACCCATTGACCCTTTAGAATACTAGTTCAACCGTTTGTGACCATAACTGGGGTTTATGAACATTGTTTGTATGCAAATTTGTTTGTCATGTGATTCCTGGCCTGAAGCCAGGATATAAGCTCGCCACCTCGTAAGAGAAACTTTAGTATTTGCCTAAAGATTGGGCCCTGTGGTAGGCATGCTCAATAAAGTGATGATTCCACGTTTTTGGCCTCCTTGAAGTTCTGTTCTATATGAAGATTGTGCATTTGAAATACACTGCAGCTACTTAATGCGATCTTGGGACATCAGCATGGCATGAGCCCTCAGCCTTACAAACATCGGCGTGGGGCTTTAGTCGCATTGGAGGAGGAGGAATTTTCATCTCTATTATCATCTCTCTTTTGGCAACTGCCCCCCTGATCAGAAAGTCTAACTGTGCGTATGGGCGTGTCATTGTAATGGGTGGGGCATTATGGTGATTGTGCTTGACTGATGCCATCCCAATTGAAGACGTGGGCGTTGTCCTGGGAACCGGCTGATAGCAATTATGAATGAACACCCACCGCAATCAATGAATCTGGCTGCTCCAATGAGGGTTTCACCTGCAACACGGCTGACGCTCATAAATAGCGCACGTGGCCTACTGTTATGAGTGCATGTGCATGAATAAAGGACAGAGTCGGGCTGTGTCTGTAAATGCCATGTATTAGTCGGCCGTGCACATAACAGATCTGGGGCATTACACGTGAGGCAGGTATATATATAACAGCGCCCACAAGGTGGGGCTGTTGGCTACATAACATAAGACACCCTGCAACACCTACCTTCCTTTAGTAAAGTATCAATACAAAAATAACAACATTTGCTCTTAACCATTTGAACACTAATTCTCCCATCCCAATATCAAATAGTGCACCTAAACAGAGACAATCAAATAATCACTAGCAACCAGAACATTACCAGCAATTGTATCAAAATAACAGCATCAGAGCACATAATCACAGTTTTCTTTACTCTCTCTTTTCATTCTTTTTTTAAAATTGTTTTTCTTTTGTTTCCCAATCATCACTCTCCTGTGTCTGTATACGTGTGTTTGTGTGTTCCACTCTCAGTTCAGTGTATGACCTAGAGGTCAAGTCTGTCTGGAGGCTTAATCAGCCTCCCGCTCCGGGAGAAGGCCCGGCCCTGTAACTCACGGCATGGTGTGCTCACAGTCTGTGGTGAAGAAGGCGGCGACCTCAGGGTTGACAAGCTTGAAGACACCCCAGGGCTGCTGACGACCTCATCGGCGCCGCCCCTGCTCACATGTGCGTCTCCGGGCTCAGGTGGCTGTTCCGGGTGGGCGGCCGGCTGGGGAGGGGCAGCCTCCGCTGGTCTGAGATCAACCCTGTTGCGACGATACGTAGTTCCTTCCACGTTGACGAGATAGGACCGAGGTCCCACCTGCTGCAGGCATACACCTCTCCTCCATCGGCCCGTCCTGTCTCCTGTGAGCGGCTTCATCCTTGCTGGCCGATGTTCAGCACTGAAAGATCCTTGGCCGATCTGTCATACACTAGCTTAGCTGCCTGATGTCTCACTCTCAGCTTGTCGGGAACCCCAGTGACGACCTGAGGCGCTAGTAGCTGGTCGGCCACAGGGAGAAGAGTCCTCAGCCTCCGTGACATCAGCCGTTGTGCTGGACTGCAGCGCATGCCCTCCGTGGGCGTGTTTCTCCAATGTAGAAAAGCCTTCCAGGGGTCCTCATTGGCACGATCTGCTTTCCTGCAGAGGCTTTTCACAATCTTCACTGCAGACTCTGCTTTGCCGTTAGCTTTTGGGTGCCTCGGCGAGGACGTGACATGTTCGAAACCCCACTCTCTTGCAAATGCCCGAAACTCTCCACATCCGAACTGACTTCCAGAATCAGAAATGACCCTGTCTGGAATGCCATAGCGTGCAAACTGTGCCTTGCATCCTCTGATGGCCCAGTATTCCCTGATGGCTATGGGGCTGTCCTCCTTTTGTTCCGGCCATCCCTCAAGCACGACTGACTTGAGTGTTTGGAGACACACATCCTCCTCCGTGTGCTTTCGAATCTGTGCGAGGCGTTGGCTGGTGACGTTCAGATAGTCTGCCTGCTGAATGGCTGCCGCATCATACTGCTCCTGCTGCATGCTGCAGACCATCTCACGTCGGTACACGGTATCTGTTCTCTGTGGCGGGGTGGTGGCTCTGCTGAGCGTGTCACTTAAGTACATTTCAGGGCCTGGCTTGTATACCACCGTGAGGCAGTAGTTCTGCAGTGTGAGGAGCATGCTCTGAAGGCGTTTTGGTGCACTGAGGAGGGGCTTACTGAAGATGGACACCAGCGGGCGGTGGTCGGTCTCTGCAGTCACATCACCCCTCCCATATAGGTAGTAGTGGAAGCGTTGGCAGGCAATTACTATGCTCAGACACTCCTTTTCAATCTGTGCATAGTTCTGCTCCGTCTGGGTCAGCGCACGGGAGGCGAACGCGACCGGCTGTCCTTCCTGGAGCAAGCAGCAGCCCAAACCGGTCTGGCTGGAGTCGCTCTGTATGGTGACCGGCTTGCTGACATCATAATATCGTAGGACTGGCACCGCCGTGACGAGCGTCTTGATTTCCTTCATAGCAGCATCATGCTTGGGCAGCCAGTGCCACAGCACATCTTTGTCCAGTAATCTTCTCAGCGGTTCACACACCTCTGACAAGCGTGGCATGAACCGGGACAGGTAGTTCACGAACCCGACAAACCGCTGAACCCCCTTCGCATCCGTGGGGTTAGGCATGTCCAGAACCGCCCTGACCTTGTCAGGGTCAGCTTTGAGACCCTCCGCTGAGAGTACATGGCCGTGGAAGCGGACCTCCTTCACTCGAAACTGCAGCTTTTTCAGGCTCAGCCTCAGCTTCACTTCTCTGCATCTGTCCATCAGAGCGATGAGGTTTGTGTCATGGTCGCGAATGGCTTCCTCCTCTGTGTCCCCACAGCCCACTATGAGGATGTCATCGGCTATGGGCTCAATCCCTTTCAACCCGGCCAGAAGCTCATGCTGCTTCCTCTGGTACAGCTCTGGTGCGACAGACACACCGAAAGGAAGTTTCAGCCACCGTTTCCTACCCCATGGCGTCAAGAATGTTGTCATCAGGCTGCTCTCCTCATCCGGGCGACACTGAAGGAATGCATCTCGTGCATCCACCAGGATGAAGATACGTGCATTCGGCAGCTTGTACAGCACGTCATCAAAAGTGGGCATGAGGTAGTGGGACCGCCTTAAAGCTCGATTAAGGGGCTTGGGGTCAATGCAAAGCCGCGATTTGTCTGGCTTCTTTACTATGACCAGACCCATCCAGTCTGTGGGTTGAGTGACTGTGGTTAAGTGTCCATCCTTCTGGTACTGATGATCCAACTGCGCTCGAACAGCTTCCCTGAGGGCTACCGGGATGTTCCTTGGAGCGCACTGCACAGGCGCCACAGTGTTATCCAGCTCAAAGTGAACATCACCTGGCAGAGAATCGACAGGGCTCGTGAACACGTCGTGGTAGGTGCTAACGAGACATTCTTTAGTTAGTTCACCCATCTGACAATGTTCCAGTTTGTTCAGCTCTTCTGGAATGGTGAAACGTATCAGACCAAGTCTCTCGCATGTCTCCCCTGAAAGCAAGGGCTTCTGGCTAGTACGCACGATCTCAAAGTCCAGCATGTGCGTTTTGCCCCTAACGACACATTGTGTGCTGTACACTCCCATCAAGGTCATCCATTCACTGTTGTAAAGCTTCAATCTGGTGAGACTTTTCCGAAGACGCATTCTAGGCGCTAGTCTCATCTTGTCCTTGATGTTCATTACGTTGCAGGTGGCTCCAGAGTCAAGCTGGCACCTCTGGACCCCTCTGTGTAGAGGCAGGTTGACAAACCACTCTTTCCCCTGAGTGTTCACTGCCCCCAAGCTCTCTTCTGAATACACGTCTCTCTCATCACGGTCGCTGTCACCCGGGTCCCCTAGCGGCGGGTCATCCACGGCGTTCAACTGACGTGCCTGCTGGCCTCTTTTCATGCATACTTGAGTGATTAGCAGTGCCGCATAAGCGGCATGATTTTCCAAATGCGGGGCACAGGTCTCGCCCACGTTTGTGCAGTGTGCCACAGTACTTGCATTCCCCTGTGCCTCTCATGCCGTGTGGCTGTGCAGATGTGTTGGTAGACCTCCGTCCTTGTCGCTGTACATGTGTTGCATTAATGCTCTCCCCAGGCCCAGAGCTGACCAGTGACATGGATTTTAACTTATTGTCCATCACCTCGGCTGCACGACAGATGTTAATAGCCTCATCCAATTTCAGGTCCTTTTCTCGTAGCAAACGTCGTCTAGCGCCCTCGTCAGTTATCCCAAGGACAAGCCTGTCCCTTAAGAGTTCGTCTCTCAAAGCTCCATAGTCACATGAGGCAGCCTTTTCTCTCAGTCTAGTGACAAAAGCATCCACAAGCTCTCCTTCCTCTTGTTTGAGGTTGCCAAAGACGTACCTCTCAAAGATGACATTCTTGGTGGGTGTGAAGTATCTCTCGAGTGCCTCCAATATTGCTCCCACATCCTTCTGTTGCTCCGCCGTGAGTCCCAGGTTGTGCTTATAGACATGGCGGCAATCGTTCCCCATCAGTCTCCGAAGCGTCGCTGCCTGCACCGGCTTTTCTTCTTTGTCGAGCCCGGTCGCAAGCAGATAATCCTCGAACTCTGCCTGAAAGTTCGCCCAGTTGCTGTGAAGATGCCCGTCATCTTAATTGGCTCCGGTGCCGGTATGTTGGATGCCATTGTCCCGACGCTAATGCTAGCAGGCTAACCGGAACTAAATATCTTGACCAAAACAAATAAAAGCACGCTGTTCCAGCGACAGGTCACACTAGGCTCACTGTGGGTCCTAATAGGACTTCTGACACCATGTTATGAGTGCATGTGCATGAATAAAGGACAGAGTCGGGCTGTGTCTGTAAATGCCATGTATTAGTCGGCCGTGCACATAACAGATCTGGGGCATAACACGTGAGGCAGGTATATATATAACAGCGCCCACAAGGTGGGGCTGTTGGCTACATAACATAAGACCCCCTGCAACACCTACAGTACCTGTCGGACTCTCGCTTCTCTCTCTCATGAAGCTGTGCAGCACGGCAGGCCTGTATTTTAACGTTGTGTGTATGTTTTTTTTAAAGCTTTTATTGCTAATTGTGAGAGGATCGTGTGCCGATAGCGCATGTAAGCTATTGTGCGTCGGCAGTTGCCAACTAACGTGCAGTTCCAGCTCGCACGGATTTCCCGTGGCGCCACTATTGTGACCTTTTGCTCTGTAGCCTACCTGGTAATTGTTTGTATAATCTAGTGCATATCTACCATGATCCTGGAATATTAGGCTGCTCGATCCGATAACTATTCCTGTTAGTCAGATAGGATTTTGGCTTGCTGTGAATTCGCCCTTGTGTTGAATTCACCCTTGTGTTTAGCGTGCACCTTGTGGTTGCGGTGGGAATGTAGCCTTGTTAGGGTTTGAGGCTGGTGGAGGTAGGACCCAAAAGCAGACGGCAGGCAAGCAGCTCAGGTTCAAAATAGGTTTTAATATCCAAAATAATACCGGGAGGAAACACAGGGGAAACACACACTAACATTGACAATGAACCGACAGAGAACCAAGGAAACAGGAGGGCATATATACTCTGGGAGAACAATCAAGGAACAACGTACAGGTGTGCAAAAAGACATAACGAGACACAGGTGCAGACAATCACCCAGACAAGGACATGGAGGGATTCCAACAAGACACCAACACAAGGACACAGGAACAAGGACACAAGGGAAGGGAACAGGGAACGAGGCTGGGACAGGGAAAGGGACTGGGCAGAAAACTAGAGGGGGGAACTAAAGGGCCAGGAGAGGAGGGACTGGAGTGACGTGAGACTAGTGAGGGGACAGGTGTCTAGAGCTGGGGCTGGGAGGACACAAACCAACATGGAAGACAAGACAACGAACACAAGACCAAACACACAAGGAGGTAGAACAAAACCAAGTGACAACGTGATCAAAGTGTACAAAAGTCTCTGGGGGAGTGCAGGGACAGTCACTGGGAGGGGAGGTGCTCAGGGACAGTCACTGGGAGGGGAGGTGCTCAGGGACAGTCACTGGGAGGGGAGGTGCTCAGGGTCAGGAATCCAGGCCGGGAACAGGGGGTGAGCAGGGCGAACCAGGGGTCTGGGGGAGGGGCGAGGCTCTGGACCGGGAACAGGGGGTGAGCAGAACAAACCAGGGGTCTGGGGCAGGGGCGAGGGTCTGGACCGGGAGCGAGCAGACTGGACCAGGGGTCCGGGGCGAACCAGGGGTCCGGGACGTATCAGGGGTCCGGGGCAGGAACGTGGGTCCAGACTGGGAGCAGGGGGTGAGCCGGGGCGGACCCGGCCCGAACCATAACAAGCCTATTATGTTTATGATGCAGTGCTAATGGTTTGAGGTGTTTGGAGTAGGCTGGCTATCTGTTTCCTTTCGTTGACTACAATATTAACGAACGGCCTATCTATGCCTATGTAGGCTAGGCTACTTATGGTACACGGTCTAATTACTTTGGTTGCCAATAACCAAGAACAACCGATTGTATTGAATAAAAGTAAATGTTATTTTAATCTGATGGTGTCCTGGTGATTGCTGAAATCCCCCCCCAGACATTAACCTAGGCTACATTTCATAACTATTACAATTGGGTTTAGAAAATCTTTCTGCTCGCTGACAGCTATAGCCTATATTCTGTATGTTTATGTAGAGGGAATCAGAAATGTATTTTTAGCCTATTTTAATACAATTCTATAGAGGGAATTATTTTCACCGGACAGATTTAAGTTGTCTTAACTGGTCACCATGGAGCATCTAATCCAGTTCTGTGCCATGCCAACGCTAACTGATGAAGTCGTGGCCTTCAATATTGCATGATTCATTGTTGTGTGTTGGCTGTAAGCCGACACACCAAGGAGAGGGAATCCTTTTTGTCCGTGCTTCTTGCGTCTTCTTGCGTCTTGCGTCGTGTTGTTGACCTGCAATTCCATTGCTGCTACCACAAGAGGCAGTAGTCCCAGAACATCAAAACCAAAAGACTCCACTGACCCCTACATGCGTAGTTTCTCTCCCTATCTGCGTGTGTGTACGGGGTGTGCAGGGGGGGGTGGGTTGGAGGGCATTGGGAGTAATAACAATGTCGGAGAAGACCCTGTGCAAGACCCCACGGTACGCTACTGCATTATAGACAGACAGTCCTCATTACAATAGGAGTAGGACACTTCAAATCCTATAGTAATTCATTTTTGTATAGGATGTGATGCACCAGTCGCTCTACGCCTATGTGGTTTATTTTCAGTGATTAGACTGACTGTTGACTGGCACAGCTTTAGGTGGTGATGGAGAAATGAGCTTAATGTACTGATGCTTTTTTGTGCGTGACTTACAGTGCCAGCGCACCTAGTATAGCGTTCGTCCGGTCATCACTCCCTCCCTCCCTCCCCTCCGTTACTGCGGACAATGTTGGCGTGCATCTCTCTTTTGGCACCACAAGAGGCAGTAGTCCCAGCACACCAAAATCAAGAAGGACACCAAAATCAACCCGCCGATCTACACTGTACAAGTAGAGTAGTGGTGAGAGCATTGGACTCCTACCCTGGAGACTGGGGTTGAAGACCTGGTGGGGATGACTTTATGGGACTATACCCCAAACCTCCACATGTTCATCCTTTCACTCCAACCTTTACCCCTTGCCTTATAGGTCAGATCCTATCCCAACCCCAACCCTTATTCTAACCCCAACCCACACTAGGGACTGGAAGAAGGACACCAAAACCCACCCGCCGATCTCCACTGCACAAGTAGAGTAGTGGTGAGAGCATTGGACTCCCACCCAGGAGAAAAGGGTTCCTTGTGGGGATGACTTTATGTCATCATCAGTGTAACTGCTTTAGCCACTGACCGCTACCATTAATGTTATGGAAGCTGCTGCTAGTTGTTGTGAGCCCATGAGCTAACTGGCTAGCCCGCTCTTATTATGCTGGATTAGCATTGGAAGCATTGGAACTGATGTGTCCAGGTGACAAGACCTATCTTTATTTATCAGACATTACCGTCCTACCAGTCCCGCACAGAAACAAGCCAGCCAACGCACATAAGCCAGGCTTGACCTGGCCTGGTTGTTTTTAATGTTACTGAAAGCAACATTTGTATGTCTGTATGAGGTAGGCTTATGACGCCTTTCTCATAGGCCTATTTTTTAGAATATAGCCTAGGCCTAGGCTACAGTTTCAACACTGCTTTACGCACGGTAACTCACCCCAAAAGAGACCAGTTTAAAAAACCAGGAACCACATCTGGATACCCTAAAGCATTTTAATCCTTCGCCAGACAATTTAGCTGACTGGGCACAATTATTGCTGTCCATAATCTGGGCATTACAATAACATTCAGTAAAGAGACCAGCCTATTGACTGCAGGCATAGAGACCTAGCCTACTGCATAGAAAAGAGATTACAATAACAGTCATATAAATATAGCTGCAAGCAGCAATGTGGGGGCCAAGCACGACATGCGACCAGCGCATCAAAGACAACAAGCGAAACATGTCATAGGAGTCTATTCAAATCGCTACAGCAGTTTTGAAAATCGGACGTACGGTTCAGAATATACGCACTTCCAACTTTGACAGGTTGGTGGCGCTAGAGACTTTGAGGTGTCGACATAGACTTGGTGACAGGGGTCTCGGGACCGTCCACGATGAGTGTGCCTAATGTGGTTATGATACATCAAAACCTTACTGAGATTTGACCACACTTCCTGTTTGGCGGCTTGGACGCCAAATTCGATTGGCTGTAGCGAGCGAACACCTTCGACAATCGAAAATCCCTCTAGGAGTTTTGTGGACATTGGTCTAAAGAATGTGTACAGACAGTTTCATGTAGATTGGTGAAAATCCTTAGGAGAAGATACATTTTAAGTGTTTTACACAAAATACAAAATGGCGGGAAATCCAATTGGTGGAAAATGACATCATAGGATGCGATGAACTCGGCATGAGCGAGGGATTCCAACGGTACCTCATTTTTCAAAATCGGTTACACAGGTCAAAAGTTGTGTGCATTAACGCACTTCCAACTTTGACATGGTGGTGGCGCTAGAGGGTTTGAGCTGTCGCAATGCCACTTGCTGCCAGAGGTCATGGGACTGTCCCCGATGAGTGTGCCAAATGTGGCTTTAATACATTAACAATTTGCTGAGATATGACCACACTTCCTGTTTGGCGGCTTGGACGCCAAATTCGATTGGCTGTAGCGGGCGAACGCTTTCGAGAATCGAAAATCCCTGGATACATTTTGTGGACATCGGTCTAGACAATGTGCCTAATGAGTTTCGTGCAGATTGGTCGAAATTCCTAGGAGGAGATACATTTTAAGTGTTTTTCACTAAATCCAAAATGGCGGGAAATCCAATATGGCGGAAAATGATGTCATAGGGTGCGTTGAACTCAGCTTGAGCCAAGGAATCCAACGGTACCTCGTTTTTGAAAATCGGGCTTACAGGTCAAAAGTTGTGTGCACAAATGCACCTCCAACTTTGACATGTTGGTGGCGCTAGAGAGTTCAAGCTGTGTACATGGGTCTTGGTGAAAAGACTCAGGGGACTGTCATGAATAAGTGTGCCAATTTTCACAACTTTTTACCATACGGTTCTATGGGCTGCCATAGACTCCCATGGCAGAAGAATAAAGAAAGAAAAAAGAAATAATAAGAAAAGGTACAAACACAATGGTGGCCTTCGCAGCTTCGCTGCTTGGCCCCCAATAATAACAATAATTATTAAATATAATAATAATAATTAGGCCTATAATTATTATGATAACAATAGCAAAACATAGGCCAGCTGCCCCCCCATATGGCATCTGTAAACCCTAAACACCTGTAAACTTGGCCTAATGTTTTGTTTCCTGTAAGATGGTATTCATGGTCACAATAGCCTATTAAATCAATCGGTTATTGCCTAGCCTACATAAAACAACTGATCCCCATGACAATGACATGTCAAAAAGCTTTTGACATAGGCTGGTGCCACCCAGTAGCAGGTTAAGGAACTTAACAGGGTAGCAAATGCAAATTCCACCCAGGCTTAGATAATGGTTCCATCCGCATGTTCACAGCCAATGGAAACTGACGCATTCAAATCGAGCTTACCCGTTCAAAATGCAAGAAATGGCCAAATGGTTCAAAATCACGCGCATTTTAACACGTTGACAACGTGTTTCTACATGTTGTCAAAGTGTTGTTTACGTGTTGTCTACATGTTGTCAACGCGCTGATTTTTCACATGTTGACAACACGTAGACAACACGTAGACAACACGTAGACAAAACGTTGACAACATGTTAAAATTTGTGTGATTTTGAACTGGACGGCCTTCCATATTCGTGTGACGTGAGTTTGCCATACAGACGTGTCTCTCCAGTGACTCATCACCCCTCGGTTCTTCTGACCGGTAACGTTGGGAAAGTAACTGCTATTTTATTCCAAAGACTGAACTAGCAGAAGTGGATTGTTTTCTTTGTTTTGTTTTGTGCTCCTACCGCAGTGAATGTTATTCATATTGGAGATGGATTATTTTGGAATGCAATTTATGTTTAGTATATGTGCCGGTACACAGTGTTATTTTGACTGACATTATTATTGAAGGGACTTTCATGAACAGTTATTCTTTGTAAGTGAATGCACTGTTTAATGGTAATTTTACCTCATGCTATTTTGGTTTAAATATACATTTGACCTTACGGAACTGTTATTGTCCTTGTGTATAGCCTACAGTTTATTGAGAAGGTTATTTCAGTATACAGTGTACTTACCTTGGTATAGGGGCGCCTCATCTGTCTCGCTAGTGCTGGGGAGGGAGAGTTTATGCTGGGATTGATTCATATTATATGCTGAGCATACACCTTCAGGGAGCTACCGTGCCTGCTGAAGGCCTCCCCACAACATTTTATAGGAGTAGCATCCTGAACACTTAACTCAGCAGGACAGACACCCACATACTTACTCACGTAGGTACTGAGGCTAATCGTGCTGGACCCAGATCCTTACACTGACCCAAACGCCCAAGGTAAGGTAACTACTATGACCCCTATTAGAGGTTTTTACCCTCACATAGTCAAATCATTTTTTTTTACATTTAAGAAAGATGCAGAATAAAAGTACTGCTTCCCCCCGAAAAAATGTTGTCTGAATTTATTAATTTAAGAGGGTTCAACAAGAATGTCCTGTTTACTTCTGTCTGTTTTGGTCCCCACCTCTAACAAGGCAAACAATAGTATTATGACATTGGTACCATACAGTATTAGTCTACATCAAAATCTTGACTATTGCACCTTTAAGATGACTTTGTATGAAAGTGTCCAAACTTGAAATTTTAAGCATTTTCCAAACATTTTGGTAAAATATAGTAGTTTTCGGACTCATGCTTACTGTAAATATATGTTCTTTATTTTTTATTATGCAGGTCGGCCCAATCCTGCAGCTGACCACCCTGATTTTGCCCCATCACTACACCTGGGTCCTGAGGTCTGGCAACGCCAGTCCAACCACATCTGCTAAGAGAGCAGCAAATAAACTGGCTCGGTACCAACGAGCAGCTGCACCTGAGCCCAGGTCAAAGGTCATTACCCAAAATAAAGAGGACAAACACGACGAATGTGACCACAAGATGGCTGAATCAAACGGCAGCTGAGAGAACAGAGTGAAACTCCACAGCAGGAAGATAAGGCTGCGCTAAGAGAGCTTTTTACTGAGAGGTGTCCAAACTGATCTGCAGGGAAACGGAATGTGAGCTCGCTAGAACAGGATGTCACAAGACTAGCAAAATTGCTCATCTCTTCTGAGAACTTCATTGTCATAGACAAACTTCATTGTCACATATTTCCATGTTTTCTGGACTGACAGGTTTAGCTGTGTTTACATGGATTTTTATCTTAACAGTTCATCTCAGAACGAAGGGTTATGTCCAGGGAAAGTCTCTTTTTTATTACCAATGTGCTCTCAGTATTGTTGAATTTCTTACTGTTAATTCATTGCCACTTTGTTTGGCTTTCTATACATGGATCTGTCCACTTTCTGACTGTGTACAGGGCAACAGGTTTACTTATTGTCCACATAAAACATTAAAAAGCTAAATAAACCTAGTCAGATATTGGTATGTAATCTCATGACAGAGTGGCGCCACACAGTTCAGAGCATCTATCAGTGGCAGGATGTGCTGAGAAACCAAACAAGACGCAGGTTACTTTACATGTATTGAATAAGTCTGCATAACTACTGTAGCCTGCAAATCAGGCAAGCTTGTTTGCACATATTGTCTGCAACAATAATCAGAGCCCAGCAGAGAGAAGGAACAGGGCAATGATGGCTTAGTTAAAACAACACAGACTGCTGGTGTCACTTTAGGAGGTGCACTTACTCTGGAGACAAATTATTCTAAGTTGCTTTGGATGAAAGCAATGGCTAAATGACTGAAATGTAATGTCCTATCTCGATCTCACCACTAGATGTCACTAGATACTCTTTCTGAGGGTATTTGTGGTGTAGCCTAGTTTGTGTTGGACAGGCTGATATGAAGCATGTGCCCAGAGAGGCTTGTTGATTCCCTTCACTGATCTGACACAATGTGTATGGTGGTTGTCATGTTTACTCCCTGCTCTGGACTGACTGTGTTCTGACCCTGTGGCATCTAGAGAGAGTATCTCTTTCACAGTCATTACCTCTGCCCCAACGACAGCATAGTGCGGAAGGTAGGTATTCATCCTCTGCGTTTCTCCCATCCCAGCTGTCCTCCTCCAGGGGCAGCCAGGACCAGTGGGCAGCCATCGTTCATGACGCCCGGGGACCAAGTGCTCAGTTCAAGTCCTGGTCAGGGACAGGACTGAAGAGCATCTGCCTGTTTTTCAAATTGGGTTCTTGGGAGGAAACCCTTGTGAACACGGGGAGAACATGCAAACTCCGCTCAGAAAGGCCCAGAGACCTTCTTGCTATGAGGCAACAGTGCTAAGGACTGTGCGAATGCCCCTTGTGAGTGATTTTGGCGTTCAGTGTCTCCTTCAAGGACACTTCGGCACACTGCTGGGAGCTGGGATGGAATCGGGGTTCTTCAATCCCCAGTTGGCCGCTCCACCATCTTGTGTCCCTGCTGGCGGTGCCAGACCCTGCCTGCCTTACAGGATATTCCACTCACAGTGGTCGTCCCAGATAGGGCTTCAGTACGAGAGAGAGGGAGAGGCTGTAGATAAATACTGTTAGCTGGTCTCTCAGTTGAACACCCCCTGAGTGTCTCTCCTGGAAGGGGAGGGAGGGAGGATGGGAAGAGAGATTCAAAGAGGAAGAGAGAATGAGAGAAAGGGGGGAAGAGTGGAAGCTGAGCCATGAGAGGAGACTCTGGGAGCGTATGGGCTGCTTCAGCTCTTCTCCATGAAGGGAGGAAGGAAAGTTGGAGGAAAGACTGGAGCACTGTCTATATAGTCTATAGTCTCTATGGTCTATAGTCTCTATGGTCTATAGTGTCTATAGTCTCTATGGTCAAAATTGTCTATAGTCTCTATTGTCTATAGTGTCTATAGTCTATAGTGTCTATGGTCTCTATGGTCTGAGGAACGCTCTTAACCAGGACTTCAAGAAAGGCGCTGCATGGAGTATAAGCTCCGGGCAGATAGAATCAGGCCCTGGGGCTTTCCCTGGCCTTACATGCTGGAGGGCAGCAGCAAACTCCTCTGGTGTGAATTCACCAGAGATGTTACCACCGCTAGGAGTTGTGTCCTTCCAGAGGTCAGACACTTCTTTAGCCACGAGACGTGACGATCCACGGTCTTTGCCCTCAGGTGTCCCACTTTTCACAAATTGTGATGGGATTTTGTTTGCAAAGATGGGGCAGTGATGGGGGGAGTGTCTGGACCTACCAGTGAGGTTGTTAAGGATGCTCCATGCCTTGCGGCTGGAGTGTGAGAAGTCGATGGAGTTAATGGCCTCCTCCCAGCGCTCTTGTCTACTTCGGCTGACAAGACGGTTTGTAACTATTGCGACGTCCTCGTGGGATGGATTCTTGGCCTCTTTCACCAGTATGCTGCAGAGTTCCCGGTACGCCTCGTCCACGTTGTTGGTGTTAGGTGGTGGGAGGCACCTTGTGGATCTATGGGTAAGGAGGCGGTAGCGTTTCCAGTTGACCTTTCGGAAGTTCCATCGAGTCACCGGTTCGCTCGGGACGAGGTCCACGAGTTTAGGCATGGTTATCAGCGATGGTCGATGTTGGGACCACGGGAACTTTCCTAGCACGCGTCTATCAGGGAGCCAGTTATCAACGCCGAGGCTCGCGAATGCCAAGTCAGGATTGGTCCCAGTTTTCCAGCGACCTGAGACAAAGCTGGCTGAGCCCTTGGGATCGTACAACAGGGCCAGGCTGTTGGCAGACTTTGCTTCGCTTACGGTGGTTTATCGCAGCTACTGACCATGAGAAGGTGTCTGCCTCGCCATGAATGAACTATTCATTCATTCATTCATTCATTCATTTACACAAACAGATTATATATAAAGCTTCTCTCTCTCTCTCTCTCTCTCTCTCTCTCTGGTGTTGAATTCAACCATGAATGCACAGAGAGAACCACATTCAAAATCCCCAAAAAGACAGATTACTAAATGTACCACATGAATTGCAAAACACTATAACATAAAGTAATTGTGAGTAAAATAAATTATTGGCTTTATATTCTAAAAAAAAGTATTACAATAGGACCGACTGGCTTTAATGTTGAGCATGTTTCTAATAGTGGCTCAAAGTGATCATGACAGCTGGCCATCAGTGAAATGATGTGAAAATATTTACAATTCACAAATGTCACAAAAAATAACACTCAGTGAATACAGTAAATACATACCATAAAATTACTTTTGACCACTGGTATAGATATACTCTTGTATGTAAAATAACATATCATAAACATGAAACAACAACAAAAACATGTCCACTTCCCCAAAGTGTTAAAATGATTAAACAATTCATTGCCTTTTGGCTGACATGAGTTTTCTATGAGAACGACTTGACAGTCTGTGTCTTTATACAGTCATTTTCAATGTGGGGCCAAAAACGCCTCCAGTTGTTGTATAGGTATAATATGTTGTTTTAGGTCAGCTTCAGGTTTCTACAGTACTTTCTCTTTGCTGCTTGACTCATCTGGACACTCTGCTGGTCAGCATTCCTTGGTTTTGGTGTTGGGTAAAGAGTCCAGCCATATCATTCATGATTCACTTCTCTGTGTGCAATATAATCATGTCTTCAGTGTTTAATTGTGTGGTGTCCATGGTCACCATGTTGGCAAGCGGTCATTTAATACAAACGACGCTAGGCAGGGAATGTAGCATGCTTCACTTTTGGTTTAGTATTTTGTTCAGCACTCTGTGAAAAAACCTGTGAAACACTGTGAAAATGATGTATGATTGATTGTTTAAATAATGCAGGGATATAATTTGATAGATTTATGGTTGATGGGTTGAATGATTCAGGGATATAATTTGATAGATTTATGATTGACGGTTTGAATGATTCAGGGATATTATTTGATAGATTTATGATTGACGGTTTGAATGATTCAGGGATATTATATGATAGATTTATGATTGATGGTTTGAATGATGCAGGGATATTATTGTGTCCTGTGTAACGTGTGGGCTGACCTTTGATGACCTCTAACCTGTACGGTGAAGTGTCCTGGTTCAACAAACACACAGAAATTCTATTTCATATACAGTATACTAACACACACACACACACACACACACACACACACACAATAGGAGGAGTTGATGTAGCTCTCAGTTATATACAGCTTCTCTTAGTAACTGGTGATGCAAAGAGTCTGAAGCATTTCTGATGATATTCTTCTGTCCAAAGTCGCTCCATAGTTTTATGGTTTCAATATTTAGGGACTTCTCCAGACTGGTTTGTCTGGACAGGTTGGTTTCCGGGTACAAAAAATTAATAATTCATCAAATAATTCAGAACCGAACACTAAAGGAATGCAGCTTGTTTCCAGGTTAGCTTCAGTGTGATGGATGTGAAAACATGTTGCTTTTTCTCTGCCAGCCGGCCTGCCTGTGTGTCTGTCTGTTTGTCTACCTGTAAAGTCTTCCTGCCTATATAGGAGCTGGATAAGTGGGTGGAGGGGCATTGAGGTGCACTTAAGCTGTAATGACCCCTAAGCCCAATAGGAGGTGCTACATATCCTCCTGCCCACCCCTTATGCCCCAGCCACAGTGCACACTTGTTCTGCTCCTGTGATCAGAATCACCTCACCTAGCAACAGATGACATGGTAAGAACAACTCTCACATAAAATCTGCCATTGGCTGATGAGAGATTAGTGAAGTGAAAGTGGAGTTGTGGGACTTTCCAGACCTCATGTATTTCAGTGGAGGGGAAGCTGGAGGTAAACACCCTGCTGTAGCAGCACTGACCGGCCCTGAGATGAGGAACAGGACAGACCACAGAACATGGAACAGACCTCTGTCATATCATCACACAGTACAGAAACTCACACCATGGTCCAGGTTGAAGAATAGAGAAATGAACATTCATAAATCTAAATATCAGTCATTTTGAAGAGATACAGACAGATAAAGCCAAGTTGTTTTTATTTAAATTCAACTCTCTTTCTGGACATGTTCAATGTTATTCATTCACTCAGGGGGTGGTTGGGTTTCTAAGTACAGTAGTGTTTGACCAGGTACGCATATTACCATCAGATGAAGAGTTTCCTGCACCTGAATGCTGTTGTTATGCAGATGACTGTTTTAAACTGACTGTACAAATGACTGTAATATAAACTATAACTAGCCTACAGCTGGTTGGCTGATAAAGAAGGTTGGACACATGGCCAGAATTTAAAGGCTTCCTGTAGGTTAGACGATAGGTACTTTGCCACAGTCATTGTTGTTTTCAGGGGGGAAAACATTAGACATAATTCATCAAATAATTCAGAGAAAAAGACTTAAAGGTGGGATAGGTAGTTTGCTTTTGGCTTTATTTGGTAAAATTGTCATAATATCCTTTCAGCTATCAGTAACAGAAGTGCTCTGAGAATAAACTTGGATCTCCGTGTTTACCGCTGCCTCTGTATTTTGGATTCAAAGAATGCACCGCGCCCGAATGTATTGACCAATCAGGGTCTCTATCTCGTCACACCTACCAGTCATGTTTGGAGGGAGGGATTACATCATGATTGACAGGAGGAAGGGGCGGGTTCTTTTGAAAATGATTACCAATCCGAGGCCTTGTTGACATCAAACTACCTACCCCACCTTTAAGGATTTTTGGTTGAGCTCCACAAGTCATTTTTTCTGGGAAGGCGCGTCCTACTCTCCAATTGTCAAATAAAGATGTTTGTTTGCTTGCTGTATCATTTGATTGATTTATGATTGACTGTTTGAATGATACAGCCACATCATTTGATTGATTTATGACTGATTGTTTGAATGACTGCTGTGAGGCGACAGTACCAAGTACTGCGCCACCTGTTTGAATGATTGACTGTTTTGAATGAGGCAGGGGTATCATGTGATTGATTTGTGATTGACTGAATGATACGGGTGTATCATTGTGTTCTGTGTAACGTGTAGGCTGACCTTTGATGCCCTCAGTACAGGTCCTAGCTAACCAAACACACGGAAATGATATTTTATATACTGTAACACTGTACACTGACACACGCACGCACAGACACACATCTTCTGGTAGCTCCAGAATACATGTTCATGATCAGCTTCCATACGCCCACATACCCTCCAGAATAGTTGTTGTATAGATAGAAGCCTTCCTCTAATCTTTGGAGCTCTAAAAAATCTGAAGATATTCTTCTGTCTTAAGTCGCTCCATAGTTTTATGGTTTCAATGTTTAGGGACTTCTCCAGACTGGTTTGTCTGGACAGCCTGGTTTCTGTGATACAGGATCAGTGAGATTCTCACCCCAACAGTTGATGTAAGTGGATAGGAACGTAGCCATAATCTTTCTTTGTTGTTGTTTTCAGGGGGTAGATTGATTAAATTATGCGTTTTGTCAGTACTTGAGTTATCATATTAATGTAAAAATGTAAAAAAATTAATTGAATAATTCCGTCATGCATTCTCACTTTTACATGATAGCAATTAGTCATCTAGTTCTACTATAACTGAATCATATAATCAGCCACTTCCCTAATGGCATTATAGGCTTCATGTTATGTACTGTACACTTTCAATTCCCCATCAATCTGATGATCATTATCTTCTTTTTACATAAAGACCTTTATGTGAGAGGCCTCTGACACCCCAACTCTATGTATTCTATCCCTGCGTTACCTGCTAAGTTCTCATCCACTGTGCATTTACACTACAAGCCTGAACAGCCATGTGAGCGTCTACCTAGATACAGATGATGAGGCTGGAAATGACTCATCTGATTGGTCCAAGGGTCCTACACAAGAGACAAAAGAGAGAGAAAAGAAATGTTCAGTTCAGGGTATAATTCAAGTCTTCTCAGTTCTCCTCTCTGTGAAGAAATGACATCAACAACAATTACATGCTTTGCTTGATAAATAAAACATTTTTGGTGGAAATACATCATAGTCTTTCATCATAATGTTTCAGGTTTGTAGTTTTCAGACAGAAACACTTCTCCAGATGCAAATGTTTCCAGAGCTTGCTCTTCGACATCAGTCCCTCCCATATTGTAAACATGAATCATTTTCCCGGTATCTCATTTGATCCCAAGCACACGGTCCATAAGCAGATACACACATTGTGGCATAGGCATGGCACGGATCAGCTCAGACCTTGTTTTGCTGAGGAAACCTTGCACGACTGGCAAAAATGGCTACTCAGGATATTGTTGATTTGGATGTAATTGGTTAATTGAGTTTTAAGTGGTCAGTTGATACCTGTGCTATTCCTTGTGCTGCCCTATGAAGAGATATGTCTGTCTGTTGCTGTAACACTGACAATATGGTTGGCATGGCTGAATTTAGGAGGACTGAGTGTGACAGCCTGAAGAGCCAAACATGATGAGTAAACAACGCTCTAACTCAATACAAAGTAAAACTGAATTAAATGTTTGTCAATGTTTAAAAACAATGCTGTATTTATGTAAATGACTGTGTTCTGATTGAGAATTAACTGTTAGTGACCGACCATACAGTAATAATGAACGTACAATGTTTGACCTCTGCCTAGCAACATGTGACATGTGTTTTTCTGAAGCAGAGATTGGTTTGTTTGGTTAAGAGTCAGTTTATTATCTGAGTGCTCTGCTCTCTTTCATCTAGTTGAGAAGTTGAACGCTGGAGGAACATGTCCTTGTCAACTGTGTTTTCCATTTGCATGGCTGTGGTTCTGTCCACGCAAAAAGCAGGTAGGCAACATTATCATAAACTACACACCGTGAGTCTGTATAATACAGTCTGTATAAAATCTATGGTATTACCAGGTATAATTAGCTTTCCATCAATGAACTAATGACAGTGATCTTATTGTTGAATATTGTTTCATATAACATTTGTATTGAATGTTTCTGAATTGTTCTTTGACATGATTATCATGAATTATGAGCAAATAAAGTGTGTAATGAATTCAGATGAAAACTGTAATTATGCATTATTTGTTCTTCAATATTTCAGATGGATATGAGTACTACGGGGTGGCACACTGCTTATACTCTACAGAGCAACCGCATGAGTTCATACAGTCTTATATTTATAATAAGATTGAGTATCTCAGGTTCAACAGCACTAAGGGCAGGTATGAGGGATACACTGACTATGGTCTGCATAATGCTAAGATCATTAATGATGATGCTGCTTACATGGCTGTTGTGCGAGCGCAGCTGGAGGGTGTCTGCAAGCCCCACGCTGAAAAGGTTATAATGACGTGTACGGACGCCTTTGGGTTTAGTTACAATCTTCAATGTTCTTTGTTCAGTAGTTGAAGTCGAATCAAAAAGGCACTGGTGACTGGATCTTAATGCAATAGGTTTTATTTGTTGGTACACTCAGTAACAGACAAACTAAAACCGGTGGGCTCTCGAGAGATATCACACACGACTGATGTTGACAGCGTCTTATATACTTTATCTGATGAAGAGCACCTGCTTTCTCACGCCATGTAGTTTCTAGCCTGACTCGTTATCTGATACAATGTTTCAATTTCATTTCAACGTTTCTTTTGTGGCATCTGCGTTCTCACAGGAGCAGGAGCGCTCCCCCTCCCTTACAAAACAAACCTCGTGATAGCTGTTTCTGGCCCTACTGTCTTGTCACAATATGCTGCTTCTGGCCTAAACTGACTTTAAGAATAGACACATATAATATAATCTTGATTAGAACAAAGGGTCGAGCTTAATTAGGCAAATTAATACACGACAATAACCAGAAGACAACATGAAGCCGACAGATGACAAAGCAGGGGCCTCATTTATCAAAGAGCGTGTAAATTCTGGTGTAAAAGAGGGCGTACGACGAAAACGCGGAAAATGCACAATGTAGCGTACGACGAGAATATTTACACGCTTTTCGGATCTATCAAAAATGTCGTACGCTCCGAAATCCGAGACTGGCGGAGAATAGAGCGTACGCGCACGCGCCCCGTGTTCCGCCCTCGCCACGCCCTAATCCAACCATATATGGTCAAAACCATGAGTGGCCAAACGTGGTTTCCCGGAAGGAACCGGCTTAAAAAGGTAGCGTGGAGCACCCAGGCGGGACAATGAAACATGGAACGAAGAGCTAAGAAGAGGAACTTCTCGGAGACGGAGGTGCATGTGCTTGTTGGTGAGGTCCACGCGAGGAAGACAATCCTCTTCGGAAGGTATTAATAGCCTACCTTTGTCTGATTGCTCCTACAGCTTAGTAGCCTACTTTAGCTACGTTTTGTGCATCTAGGATTTGGCATACACGGACATACTGTAACATGTGGCTGTGAGGAAAGCAAACATTCTGTGGTAGGCTATGATTAAATTAGGACCAAAAACAGGGAACAATAACGCAGATGACCACTTCATAATGTTAGAACACATTAAACATTTTCCCCTCTGGGAAATTAAGACTCATCTAAATCACCCGGTAAATCACAGCATTTATTTGACTGCCAACAGAAAAACATATCAAATGAATATGGCTGCACAATGAAATGTTTAATGCATAATCAAGTTCACAGACAAACTCAAAGAAAATGATTGAAATTGTTTCTCCAGACTCTGACGTGGGGTGGGACTCAGAGGAGGGGGTCTGCAGTGGTCCTGGACCTGACGGTCATGCCCCCGCGAGTTGTAGCCTCCACCTCCAGCGCCACGACCTCCAGTGCCTCCACCTTCTTATCAGCTTTGAATATATATCTTGGCAAACATAACACGGGATGATGTACAAGGAGGGGACAGATACCTAGTGAAAGTACTATTGGTTGCTAGTAAAAAGACAATAACGAGGGCTTGGTATAAGGTGGAACGCCCAACCAAGGAGCAGTGGCTGGGTGTTGTGGAGGAGATGTATGTTAGGGAGAGGTTCACGCATGCATTGAGGATGCAGGAAGGAAAGTTTGAAGGGAGATGGGAAAAATGGATGGATTATAGAAGGAAGTGTGATGATACCACTAATATTAAAATTGTCATATTTGAGTAAGAAAAAAAAGCTGCATGGATGGATGTACCCATAAGCTGTTATTGTAGGTTTTTATTTTTTATTGTATTGTCGTTGTATGGATGGAAAATGCTAATAAAGATTAAAAGTAAATAAGACAAAGAATATGTATCTTGGCTATGGACACACCAACAAGCCAGCCGTCACGCGCAGCGCCTGCCTCCAGTCTAGCCCTACCCTGCTGTGCGCCAGGATGAGTCATGCGTGGAGCCAGGCCACCGTGCCACTACACTTGTGATGAGCATGTCGGCGTCACATATGATTTGGGTATTTCTAGTGTGCACATTTTAGCGATTCACATAGACGTATTCATTCATTGATGGTGCCCTTATGTGGGTGCAGTCGCCATCGCCGTCACCTCTTTGGAGTTCTATCTCGGCCAGTAGGCCGAGTAGCGCCGGATTCATTTAGGCTCGCATTACGCACAGGAGGACTGTCATTTATATGCTTACCAAAGAGCAAACAGGTCCACATGATCACATATTAATGACAATCTAATTGGTCAATTATTGCCGTTTGATGGAGTGCCTGCATTAGGTGTGTGACATATAGCGCGGAAAGGTTTGGGACAGCGCATAGGTTCAGTTTGGGGAACAAATCCATATCGGACCATTAATGAGCCGGTTAGAGGACACGTCTAATCTTGCATTGCGATATATGTTGGTGCTGCATTGGGCTATTAGCCTACATGTTTGTGCGTTCATGAACTGTCGCTCTTATTCTCTCCGTCAAACATAGTAATTCACCGACGCACCACCTGTGTCGCCAGTTCCCCCTGTGTTCAAAGAGGGCGTAGAACACCGTGTAAATCGGTAGGACAACTTGAGAGGTGTCGTACAAAAGCGCGGAGAAAGGCGACTAAATTTCCGCCCTTTCGGCTTGATAAATCGCAATGTGGGGGGGGCAAATGGCGTATGCCTGAAATCGCGAAAAAGACCGTGTAAAAGAAGGCGTACCTCAATGATAAATGAGGCCCAAGGCCTGTATTTTAACGTTGTGTGTATGTTTTTTAAAGCTTTTATTGCTAATTGTGAGAGGATCGTGTGCCGATAGCGCATGTAAGCTATTGTGCGTCGGCAGTTGCCAACTAACGTGCAGTTCCAGCTCGCACGGATTTCCCGTGGCGCCACTATTGTGACCTTTTGCTCTGTAGCCTACCTGGTAATTGTTTGTATAATCTAGTGCATATCTACCATGATCCTGGAATATTAGGCTGCTCGATCCGATACCTATTCCTATTAGTCAGATAGGATTTTGGCTTGCTGTGAATTCGCCCTTGTGTTGAATTCACCCTTGTGTTTAGCGTGCACCTTGTGGTTGCGGTGGGAATGTAGCCTTGTTAGGGTTTGAGGCTGGTGGAGGTAGGACCCAAAAGCAGACGGCAGGCAAGCAGCTCAGGTTCAAAATAGGTTTTAATATCCAAAATAATACCGGGAGGAAACACAGGGGAAACACGCACTAACATTGACAATGAACCGACAGAGAACAAAGGAAACAGGAGGGCATATATACTCTGGGAGAACAATCAAGGAACAACGTACAGGTGTGCAACAAGACATAACGAGACACAGGTGCAGACAATCACCCAGACAAGGACATGGAGGGATTCCAACAAGACACCAACACAAGGACACACGAACAAGGACACAAGGGAAGGGAACAGGGAACGAGGCTGGGACAGGGAAAGGGACTGGGCAGAAAACTAGAGGGGGGAACTAAAGGGCCAGGAGAGGAGGGACTGGAGTGACGTGAGACTAGTGAGGGGACAGGTGTCCAGAGCTGGGGCTGGGAGGACACAAACCAACATGGAAGACAAGACAACGAACACAAGACCAAACACACAAGGAGGCAGAACAAAACCTGCTGACAACGTGATCAAAGTGTACAAAAGTCTCTGGGGGAGTGCAGGGACAGTCACTGGGAGGAGAGGTGCTCAGGGACAGTCACTGGGAGGGGAGGTGCTCAGGGACAGTCACTGGGAGGGGAGGTGCTCAGGGACAGTCACTGGGAGGGGAGGTGCTCAGGGACAGTCACTGGGAGGGGAGGAGCTCAGGGTCAGGAATCCAGGCCGGGAACAGGGGGTGAGCAGGGCGAACCAGGGGTCTGGGGCAGGGGCGAGGGTCTGGACCGGGAGCAGAACCAACCAGGGGCGAGGGTCTGGACCGGGAGCGAGCAGAGTGGACCAGGGGTCCGGGGCGAACCAGGGGTCCGGGACGTATCAGGGGTCCGGGGCAGGAACGTGGGTCCAGACTGGGAGCAGGGGGTGAGCCGGGGCGGACCCGGCCCGAACCATAACAAGCCTATTATGTTTATGATGCAGTGCTAATGGTTTGAGGTGTTTGGAGTAGGCTGGCTATCTGTTTCCTTTCGTTGACTACAATATTAACGAACGGCCTATCTATGCCTATGTAGGCTAGGCTACTTATGGTACACGGTGTAATTACTTTGGTTGCCGATTACCAAGAACAACCGATTGTATTGAATAAAAGTAAATGTTATTTTAATCTGATGGTGTCCTGGTGATTGCTGAAATCCCCCCCCAGACATTAACCTAGGCTACATTTCATAACTATTACAATTGGGTTTAGAAAATCTTTCTGCTCGCTGACAGCTATAGCCTATATTCTGTATGTTTATGTAGAAGGAATCAGAAATGTAATTTTAGCCTATTTTAATACAATTCTATAGAGGGAATTATTTTCAACGGACAGATTTAAGTTGTCTTAACTGGTCACCATGGAGCATCTAATCCAGTTCTGTGCCATGCCAACGCTAACTGATGAAGTCGTGGCCTTCAATATTGCATGATTCATTTTTGTTTTTAATGTTACTGAAAGCAACATTTGTATGTCTGTATGAGGTAGGCCTATGACGCCTTTCTTATAGGCCTATTTTTTAGAATATAGCCTAGGCCTAGGCTACAGTTTCAACATTGCTTCACGCACGGTAACTCACCCCAAAAGAGACCAGTTTAAAAAACCAGGAACCACATCTGGATACCCTAAAGCATTTTAATCCTTCGCCAGACAATTTAGCTGACTGGGCACAATTATTGCTGTCCATAATCTGGGCATTACAATAACATTCGTAAAGAGACCAGCCTATTGACTGCAGGCATAGAGACCTAGCCTACTGCATAGAAAAGAGATTACAATAACAGTCATATAATAATAACAATAATTATTAAATATAATAATAATACTTAGGCCTATAATTATTATGATAACAATAGCAAAACATAGGCCAGCTGCCCCCCCATATGGCATTTGTAAACCCTAAACACCTGTAAACTTGGCCTAATGTTTTGTTTCCTGTAAGATGGTAATCATGGTCACAATAGCCTATTAAATCAATCGGTTATTGCCTAGCCTACATAAAACAACTGATCCCCATGACAATGACATGTCAAAAAGCTTTTGACATAGGCTGGTGCCACCCAGTAGCAGGTTAATGGTCCCTCCTGTCTGCGGTTCATGCCGCCTGTCTGTGAGGAGTTCAGAGGTCAAGAGAAGCAGCGCTGAACCACCAGGCCGGCTCAGGTGACCGAGCGTCCCACTGAGCATGCCCAGAGCCCTGGTAACCCAACCCAGCTCACCCCAGCGCGACGGGCAGCACAGCCTCTACTGTTAGACAGTAACACTCATACTGTGCTAGAAACCTTCTAATAGACTATTCACTCACCTGCTCTACACAGCATCCAGTCTTAGAGCGACTGGCACTATTTCCAGTGGCTTAGGTCTCTAATCTGTGCTATGCTACTCTTAGTGTTACTCTTAGTCTGTAGAAGCCTAGCACCGGCTAGCTAAGCTGTAGCATGCTACAGAGAAGCCTCAATTATGGAATTACAATGGAATCCCCCTTTATTGGACTGGTGGTCTGAACCTGGATTTGACTATTAATGGATTCATCTGCAAGTGGATCGTACCATTGTCCCTGGAAGGAGGACGTCATCAATGTGAAGGGAGGCTCAGAGGTGAAGTGGTGTTCACTATCCAGGGTGTGTTTTTGTGATGCTGTGGATGGAGTGCGTTGTTGTGCGTTGTTGTGTAGTGTGGCCTGTTGTCGTGTACGTTACTACACACAACACAGAAAGGGACTGACTCAATTATGGTGTTACAGACAGTCATTCGGTCGAGGGGCAGGTGAGTTAAGCTGTGTGTGTGTGTGTGTGTGTGTGTGTGTGTGTGTGTGTGTGTGTGTGTCAGGGTCATTAGGAGAGGAGACACAGATTAGTGTTGCTGTACCACCTAAAGAGTCATGACCACGACCAGAGTGTATCGAGACCAAGTGACACGATAAAACGTGCAACATGCAAACCAAACCACTCCTCAAACTGATCTGACAAGTTAGGAGTTGCATTTGAGGCGGGAGGTTTACATCCGATCACAGTAGTGATGTTAATGAATGAATGAGACAAGGCACAGGCTGTTGAGTGATAATCCCTCAGGTAGGATCTTGACCGGTCTGGAAATAAAATCCACAGTCCGCTTTGTCTTGAGACCAGTCTGGAGACCAAGACTGACCTTGAGTACCACAACACTACTAGAGATACCACACTACTAGAGATACCACACTACTAGAGATACCACACTACTAGAGATATCACACTACTAGAGATACCACACTACTAGAGATATCACACTACTAGAGATACCACACTACTAGAGATACCACACTACTAGAGATATCACACTACTAGAGATACCACACTACTAGAGATACCACACTACTAGAGATATCACACTTCTAGAGATATCACACTACTAGAGATATCACACTACTAGAGATATCACACTACTAGATATACCACACTACTAGATATACCACACTACTAGAGATACCACACTACTAGATAACACACTACTAGAGATACCACACTACTAGATACCACACTACTAGATAACACACTACTAGAGATACCACACTACTAGATACCACACTACTAGAGATACCACACTACTAGATACCACACTACTAGAGATACCACACTACTAGAGATACCACACTACTAGAAATATCACACTACTAGAGATATCACACTACTAGATAACACACTACTAGAGATACCACACTACTAGATACCACACTACTAGAGATACCACACTACTAGAGATACCACACTACTAGATAACACACTACTAGAGATACCACACTACTAGATACCACACTACTAGAGATACCACACTACTAGATACCACACTACTAGAGATACCACACTACTAGAGATACCACACTACTAGAAATATCACACTACTAGAGATATCACACTACTAGAGATACCACACTACTAGAGATACCACACTACTAGAGATATCACACTACTAGAGATACCACACTACTAGAGATATCACACTACTAGAGATACCACACTACTAGAGATACCACACTACTAGAGATACCACACTACTAGATATACCACACTACTAGAGATACCACACTACTAGATAACACACTACTAGAGATACCACACTACTAGATACCACACTACTAGAGATACCACACTACTAGAGATACCACACTACTAGATACCACACTACTAGAGATACCACACTACTAGATATACCACACTACTAGAAATATCACACTACTAGAGATATCACACTACTAGAGATACCACACTACTAGAGATACCACACTACTAGAGATATCACACTACTAGAGATACCACACTACTAGAGATATCACACTACTAGAGATATCACACTACTAGAGATACCACACTACTAGAGATATCACACTACTAGATACCACACTACTAGAGATATCACACTACTAGAGATATCACACTACTAGAGATACCACACTACTAGAGATATCACACTACTAGATACCACACTACTAGATACCACACTACTAGATATACCACACTACTAGATACCACACTACTAGAGATACCACACTACTAGAGATACCACACTACTAGAGATACCACACTACTAGAGATACCACACTACTAGAGATACCACACTACTAGAGATACCACACTACTAGATATACCACACTACTAGAGATACCACACTACTAGAGATACCACACTACTAGATATACCACACTACTAGAGATACCACACTACTAGAGATATCACACTACTAGATACCACACTACTAGAGATATCACACTACTAGAGATACAACACTACTAGAGATACCACACTACTAGAGATACCACACTACTAGATATATCACACTACTAGAGATACCACACTACTTGAGATACCACACTACTAGATATACCACACTACTAGAGATACCACAACACTACTAGAGATACCACACTACTAGATACAACACTACTAGATACCACACTACTAGAGATACCACACTACTAGAGATACCACACTACTAGAGATATCACACTACTAGATATACCACACTACTAGATATACCACAACACTACTAGAGATACCACACTACTAGAGATATCACACTACTAGAGATACCACACTACTAGAGATATCACACTACTAGATATACCACACTACTAGATATACCACAACACTACTAGAGATACCACACTACTAGATACCACACTACTAGAGATACCACACTACTAGAGATACCACACTACTAGAGATATCACACTACTAGATATACCACACTACTAGAGATACCACACTACTAGAGATATCACACTACTAGAGATACCACACTACTAGAGATACCACACTACTATAGATATCACACTACTAGAGATACCACACTACTAGAGATATCACACTACTAGAGATACCACACTACTAGAGATACCACACTACTAGATATACCACACTACTAGAGATACCACACTAGAGATACCACACTACTAGATATACCACACTACTAGAGATATCACACTACTAGAGATACCACACTACTAGAGATATCACACTACTAGATACCACACTACTAGAGATACCACACTACTAGATATACCACACTACTAGATACCACACTACTAGAGATACCACACTACTAGATACCACACTACTAGAGATACCACACTACTAGATACCACACTACTAGAGATACCACACTACTAGAGATACCACACTACTAGAGATACCACACTACTATATACCACACTACTAGAGATACCACACTACTAGAGATACCACACTACTAGAGATACCACACTACTAGATACCCCACTACTAGAGATACCACACTACTAGAGATACCACACTACTATATACCACACTACTAGAGATACCACACTACTAGAGATACCACACTACTAGATACCACACTACTAGAGATACCACACTACTAGAGATACCACACTACTAGATATACCACACTACTAGAGATACCACACTACTAGATATTACACTACTAGAGATACCACACTACTAGAGATATCACACTACTAGAGATACCACACTACTAGAGATACCGCACTACTAGAGATATCACACTACTAGATATACCACACTACTAGAGATACCACACTACTAGATACCACACTACTAGAGATACCACACTACTAGAGATGCCACACTACTAGAGATACCACACTACTAGAGATATCACACTACTAGATACCACACTACTAGAGATATCACACTACTAGAGATACCACACTACTAGAGATACCACACTACTAGATATACCACACTACTAGAGATACCACACTACTAGATACCACACTACTAGAGATACCACACTACTAGAGATGCCACACTACTAGATACCACACTACTAGAGATACCACACTACTAGAGATACCACACTACTAGAGATACCACACTACTAGATACCACACTACTAGAGATACCACACTACTAGAGATACCACACTACTAGATACCACACTACTAGAGATACCACACTACTAGAGATGCCACACTACTAGATACCACACTACTAGAGATACCACACTACTAGAGATACAACAATACTAGAGATACCACACTACTAGAGATACCACACTACTAGATACCACACTACTAGAGATACCACACTACTAGAGATACCACACTACTAGATACCACACTACTAGAGATACCACACTACTAGAGATACCACACTACTAGAGATATCACACTACTAGAGATACCACACTACTAGAGATACCACACTACTAGAGATACCACACTACTAGAGATATCACACTACTAGAGATACCACACTACTAGAGATATCACACTACTAGAGATACCACACTACTAGATATACCACACTACTAGAGATACCACACTACTAGAGATACCACACTACTAGATACCACACTAATAGAGATACCACACTACTAGAGATACCACACTACTAGAGATATCACACTACTAGAGATACCACACTACTAGAGATATCACACTACTAGATATACCACACTACTAGATATACCACACTACTAGAGATACCACACTACTAGATAACACACTACTAGAGATACCACACTACTAGATACCACACTACTAGATAACACACTACTAGAGATACCACACTACTAGATACCACACTACTAGAGATACCACACTACTAGATACCACACTACTAGAGATACCACACTACTAGAGATACCACACTACTAGAAATATCACACTACTAGAGATATCACACTACTAGATAACACACTACTAGAGATACCACACTACTAGATACCACACTACTAGAGATACCACACTACTAGAGATACCACACTACTAGATAACACACTACTAGAGATACCACACTACTAGATACCACACTACTAGAGATACCACACTACTAGATACCACACTACTAGAGATACCACACTACTAGAGATACCACACTACTAGAAATATCACACTACTAGAGATATCACACTACTAGAGATACCACACTACTAGAGATACCACACTACTAGAGATATCACACTACTAGAGATACCACACTACTAGAGATATCACACTACTAGAGATACCATACTACTAGAGATACCACACTACTAGAGATACCACACTACTAGATATACCACACTACTAGAGATACCACACTACTAGATAACACACTACTAGAGATACCACACTACTAGATACCACACTACTAGAGATACCACACTACTAGATACCACACTACTAGAGATACCACACTACTAGAGATACCACACTACTAGAAATATCACACTACTAGAGATATCACACTACTAGAGATACCACACTACTAGAGATACCACACTACTAGAGATACCACACTACTAGAGATATCACACTACTAGAGATATCACACTACTAGAGATACCACACTACTAGAGATATCACACTACTAGATGCCACACTACTAGAGATATCACACTACTAGAGATATCACACTACTAGAGATACCACACTACTAGAGATATCACACTACTAGATACCACACTACTAGATACCACACTACTAGAGATACCACACTACTAGATACCACACTACTAGAGATACCACACTACTAGAGATACCACACTACTAGAGATACCACACTACTAGAGATACCACACTACTAAATACCACACTACTAGAGATACCACACTACTAGAGATACCACACTACTAGATATACCACACTACTAGAGATACCACACTACTAGAGATACCACACTACTAGATATACCACACTACTAGAGATACCACACTACTAGAGATATCACACTACTAGATACCACACTACTAGAGATATCACACTACTAGAGATACAACACTACTAGAGATACCACACTACTAGAGATACCACACTACTAGATATATCACACTACTAGAGATACCACACTACTTGAGATACCACACTACTAGATATACCACACTACTAGAGATACCACAACACTACTAGAGATACCACACTACTAGATACAACACTACTAGATACCACACTACTAGAGATACCACACTACTAGAGATACCACACTACTAGAGATACCACACTACTAGAGATATCACACTACTAGATATACCACACTACTAGATATACCACAACACTACTAGAGATACCACACTACTAGAGATATCACACTACTAGAGATACCACACTACTAGAGATATCACACTACTAGATATACCACACTACTAGATATACCACAACACTACTAGAGATACCACACTACTAGATACCACACTACTAGAGATACCACACTACTAGAGATACCACACTACTAGAGATATCACACTACTAGATATACCACACTACTAGAGATACCACACTACTAGAGATATCACACTACTAGAGATACCACACTACTAGAGATACCACACTACTATAGATATCACACTACTAGAGATACCACACTACTAGAGATATCACACTGCTAGAGATACCACACTACTAGAGATACCACACTACTAGATATACCACACTACTAGAGATACCACACTAGAGATACCACACTACTAGATATACCACACTACTAGAGATATCACACTACTAGAGATACCACACTACTAGAGATATCACACTACTAGATACCACACTACTAGAGATACCACACTACTAGATATACCACACTACTAGATACCACACTACTAGAGATACCACACTACTAGATACCACACTACTAGAGATACCACACTACTAGATACCACACTACTAGAGATACCACACTACTAGAGATACCACACTACTAGAGATACCACACTACTATATACCACACTACTAGAGATACCACACTACTAGAGATACCACACTACTAGAGATACCACACTACTAGATACCCCACTACTAGAGATACCACACTACTAGAGATACCACACTACTATATACCACACTACTAGAGATACCACACTACTAGAGATACCACACTACTAGATACCACACTACTAGAGATACCACACTACTAGAGATACCACACTACTAGATATACCACACTACTAGAGATACCACACTACTAGATATTACACTACTAGAGATACCACACTACTAGAGATATCACACTACTAGAGATACCACACTACTAGAGATACCGCACTACTAGAGATATCACACTACTAGATATACCACACTACTAGAGATACCACACTACTAGATACCACACTACTAGAGATACCACACTACTAGAGATGCCACACTACTAGAGATACCACACTACTAGAGATATCACACTACTAGATACCACACTACTAGAGATATCACACTACTAGAGATACCACACTACTAGAGATACCACACTACTAGATATACCACACTACTAGAGATACCACACTACTAGATACCACACTACTAGAGATACCACACTACTAGAGATGCCACACTACTAGATACCACACTACTAGAGATACCACACTACTAGAGATACCACACTACTAGAGATACCACACTACTAGATACCACACTACTAGAGATACCACACTACTAGAGATACCACACTACTAGATACCACACTACTAGAGATACCACACTACTAGAGATGCCACACTACTAGATACCACACTACTAGAGATACCACACTACTAGAGATACAACAATACTAGAGATACCACACTACTAGAGATACCACACTACTAGATACCACACTACTAGAGATACCACACTACTAGAGATACCACACTACTAGATACCACACTACTAGAGATACCACACTACTAGAGATACCACACTACTAGAGATATCACACTACTAGAGATACCACACTACTAGAGATACCACACTACTAGAGATATCACACTACTAGAGATACCACACTACTAGAGATATCACACTACTAGAGATACCACACTACTAGATATACCACACTAATAGAGATACCACACTACTAGAGATACCACACTACTAGATACCACACTAATAGAGATACCACACTACTAGAGATACCACACTACTAGATATCACACTACTAGAGATACCACACTACTAGAGATATCACACTACTAGAGATACCACACTACTAGAGATACCACACTACTAGAGATACCACACTACTAGATACCACACTAATAGAGATACCACACTACTAGAGATACCACACTACTAGATATCACACTACTAGAGATACCACACTACTAGAGATATCACACTACTAGAGATACCACACTACTAGAGATACCACACTACTAGAGATACCACACTACTAGAGATATCACACTACTAGAGATACCACACTACTAGAGATACCACACTACTAGATATACCACACTACTAGAGATACCACACTACTAGATACCACACTACTAGAGATACCACACTACTAGATATCACACTACTAGAGATACCACACTACTAGAGATATCACACTACTAGAGATACCACAATACTAGAGATACCACACTACTAGAGATATCACACTACTAGATATACCACACTACTAGACATACCACACTACTAGATACCACACTACTAGAGATACCACACTACTAGAGATATCACACTACTAGAGATACCACACTACTAGAGATACCACACTACTAGAGATACCACACTACTAGAGATATCACACTACTAGAGATACCACACTACTAGAGATACCACACTACTAGATATACCACACTACTAGAGATACCACACTACTAGATACCACACTAATAGAGATACCACACTACTAGAGATGCCACACTACTAGATACCACACTACTAGAGATACCACACTACTAGAGATACCACACTACTAGATACCACACTACTAGAGATACCACACTACTAGAGATACCACACTACTAGAGATGCCACACTACTAGATACCACACTACTAGAGATACCACACTACTAGAGATACCACACTACTAGAGATACCACACTACTAGAGATGCCACACTACTAGATACCACACTACTAGAGATACCACACTACTAGAGATACCACACTACTAGAGATACCACACTACTAGATACCACACTACTAGAGATATCACACTACTAGAGATACCACACTACTAGAGATACCACACTACTAGAGATACCACACTACTAGATACCCCACTACTAGAGATACCACACTACTAGAGATACCACACTACTATATACCACACTACTAGAGATACCACACTACTAGAGATACCACACTACTAGATACCACACTACTAGAGATACCACACTACTAGAGATACCACACTACTAGATATACCACACTACTAGAGATACCACACTACTAGATATTACACTACTAGAGATACCACACTACTAGAGATATCACACTACTAGAGATACCACACTACTAGAGATACCGCACTACTAGAGATATCACACTACTAGATATACCACACTACTAGAGATACCACACTACTAGATACCACACTACTAGAGATACCACACTACTAGAGATGCCACACTACTAGAGATACCACACTACTAGAGATATCACACTACTAGATACCACACTACTAGAGATATCGCACTACTAGAGATACCACACTACTAGAGATACCACACTACTAGATATACCACACTACTAGAGATACCACACTACTAGATACCACACTACTAGAGATACCACACTACTAGAGATGCCACACTACTAGATACCACACTACTAGAGATACCACACTACTAGAGATACCACACTACTAGAGATACCACACTACTAGATACCACACTACTAGAGATACCACACTACTAGAGATACCACACTACTAGATATCACACTACTAGAGATACCACACTACTAGAGATATCACACTACTAGAGATACCACACTACTAGAGATACCACACTACTAGAGATACCACACTACTAGAGATATCACACTACTAGAGATACCACACTACTAGAGATACCACACTACTAGATATACCACACTACTAGAGATACCACACTACTAGATACCACACTACTAGAGATACCACACTACTAGAGATACCACACTACTAGATATCACACTACTAGAGATACCACACTACTAGAGATATCACACTACTAGAGATACCACACTACTAGAGATACCACACTACTAGAGATATCACACTACTAGATATACCACACTACTAGACATACCACACTACTAGATACCACACTACTAGAGATACCACACTACTAGAGATATCACACTACTAGAGATACCACACTACTAGAGATACCACACTACTAGAGATATCACACTACTAGAGATACCACACTACTAGAGATACCACACTACTAGATATACCACACTACTAGAGATACCACACTACTAGATACCACACTAATAGAGATACCACACTACTAGAGATGCCACACTACTAGATACCACACTACTAGAGATACCACACTACTAGAGATACCACACTACTAGATACCACACTACTAGAGATACCACACTACTAGAGATACCACACTACTAGAGATGCCACACTACTAGATACCACACTACTAGAGATACCACACTACTAGAGATACCACACTACTAGAGATACCACACTACTAGATATCACACTACTAGAGATACCACACTACTAGAGATACCACACTACTAGAGATACCACACTACTAGAGATACCACACTACTAGAGATATCACACTACTAGAGATACCACACTACTAGAGATATCACACTACTAGAGATACCACACTACTAGATATACCACACTACTAGAGATACCACACTACTAGAGATACCACAGTACTAGATACCACACTAATAGAGATACCACACTACTAGAGATACCACACTACTAGATATCACACTACTAGAGATACCACACTACTAGAGATATCACACTACTAGAGATACCACACTACTAGAGATACCACACTACTAGAGATACCACACTACTAGATACCACACTAATAGAGATACCACACTACTAGAGATACCACACTACTAGAGATACCACACTACTAGATACCACACTAATAGAGATACCACACTACTAGAGATACCACACTACTAGATATCACACTACTAGAGATACCACACTACTAGAGATATCACACTACTAGAGATACCACACTACTAGAGATACCACACTACTAGAGATACCACACTACTAGAGATATCACACTACTAGAGATACCACACTACTAGAGATACCACACTACTAGATATACCACACTACTAGAGATACCACACTACTAGATACCACACTACTAGAGATACCACACTACTAGAGATACCACACTACTAGATATCACACTACTAGAGATACCACACTACTAGAGATATCACACTACTAGAGATACCACACTACTAGAGATACCACACTACTAGAGATATCACACTACTAGATATACCACACTACTAGACATACCACACTACTAGATATACCACACTACTAGAGATACCACACTACTAGATACCACACTAATAGAGATACCACACTACTAGAGATGCCACACTACTAGATACCACACTACTAGAGATACCACACTACTAGAGATACCACACTACTAGATACCACACTACTAGAGATACCACACTACTAGAGATACCACACTACTAGAGATGCCACACTACTAGATACCACACTACTAGAGATACCACACTACTAGAGATACCACACTACTAGAGATGCCACACTACTAGATACCACACTACTTGAGATACCACACTACTAGAGATACCACACTACTAGAGATACCACACTACTAGAGATACCACACTACTAGATATCACACTACTAGAGATACCACACTACTAGATATCACACTACTAGAGATACCACACTACTAGATACCACACTACTAGAGATACCACACTACTAGAGATACCACACTACTAGAGATACCACACTACTAGAGATATCACACTACTAGAGATA